>NC_041381.1:366069328-366069586 GCF_002162155.2 Triticum dicoccoides | reverse complement strand
GGCCACGCGCCCCGGCCACCTCCTCCCTCCCAGCCTGCTTGGCTCCTCCTCGACGCCCCGGTGACGCCACGCGGCCCCCTCGACCCTCTCCTACTCTCCCCGTGCCCCTCTCCTCTCTCTCCCCGGAACACTCTCCCCCTCCTCTGTTCTCCTCACCGAACGCGCCCGCCGCCGCCGACGAGAACCACCATGGCCACCGGCCACCCCACGCCTCACCGACGCCCCAGGAAGCTCCGCCTCGACCCCCTCTTCCTCCCC
>NC_041381.1:366049184-366069296 GCF_002162155.2 Triticum dicoccoides | reverse complement strand
CACCGACGCCCCAGGAAGCTCCGCCCCGACCCCCTCTTCCTCCCCACCGATCCACGGCCCTCCGGAAGCCCTGCAGCGTCGCCCTCAAGCTCGCCCCCAACCTTCGACCGCCGGCGAACTTTCGAGGATTCGCGAGCTCCAGCCCCTCCCCGGCCTCGCCGTTGCCTCCACCAGATCCGCTGTGAGCTACTCTTCCATCCCCCTCCTCCTCGCGCCCGTTCCCGTACTCTAGCCGCCCTTTTCACCGGAGCCGATTGCTCCTCGCCGCCGGCCATGGCGTGGCCGTGGCCACAGCCACCGCAGCTCGCTCCCGAGCCCACCGGCGTGCTCACCGCAACCTTAGGAACCCAAAGCACCTAACCACTCGTCCTCCCGTGCACCACAACGCCGATTCCAAGCACACCCGAACTTCGGCCGCCGCCTTGGAGCTCGCCGTCGTCGGCTCCGGCCACCATAGGTCCGGCCACCACCACCGTTCGACGCGTGCCACTGCGTGCATTTGAATGCAACTAACCGCGCTCGAAATGATGCCCTGAGGGCGATTTCCGAAGCCCGCCACCGCACCTGGCCTCGCCGGCGTCACGTCGCCGTTGGGGTTGACCCACTTGACCACGGCGGAACCCCCCCTGGGTCGATGACAGGTGGGGCCAGCCCCTGTTAATTAGTTTAGGTGTTAGATTAGTTAACACTAATTAATTTAGTTAATTATTTAAGCCACTGACATGTGGGCCCAGCCCTGCTGACATTTTCGTTAGTATTAGTTTAACCCTAATCAACCCGGTTAACCAACTGAGTCACTGACACGCGGGACCCACTGTCAGGTTTGACCTGGACCCGCCTAGTTGACCTGCTGACATCAGCATGACCTAGTGCTGACGCAATAAATCATTTTCTGGTTTTAAAATAATTCAGGAAATTCCAGAAAATTGTATAAACTTCTAAAAATCATAGAAATTCAACCGTAACTCCAAATTAAATAAATTATATATGAAAAATTATCAGAAAAATTCAAGGAATCCATCTGTACCATTTTCATGCATGTTTGAACAATGTTTGTCCTCTGTTTTGGACAAAACCAATAAAGGGCATTTAAATAATCACATATGGAGTTTGAATTTGAATCTTGTATTCAAACCAACCCCATTTAACTTGTTGCTAGTTGCATTAGCCCAAAACACATTCATTTTGCCATGTAATGATCATGCATCATATTGTGCATTGCATTGATTGTGTTCCCTTCTGTGTTGCCGGTATTTGTCCCCTCTCGATAGACGTGATACCGATGATGTGATCGTTGACACTGATGAAGACTCAATGCTATCTTCAGAAGTGCCAGGCAAGCAAAACCCCCTTGTTCATTCCGATACAATCCGACTCTCTCGCTCCTGCTCTCTTTTACTGCATTAGGACAACACCGATTCAACTGTTACATGCTGCGGTAGTTGAACCCCTTTATCCTCTGCATGACCTGTTGTTGCCACAGTAAATAGATGAAACCCACTAGCATGAGTAGGAGTTGTTTGAGCCCTGATGTGCCTACTCATTCATGCTTGTTTGTCATGCCTGCTACTGCTTAGAGTTGAGTCAGGTCTGATTCATCGGGGATGAATCAGAGGTGTGTGAACATGTCCTACTGTGTGTGAGCTAAGTGTGTGAATACGATTTGGTAAAGGTAGCGGTGAGAGGCCATGTAGGAGTACATGGTGGGTTGTCTCATTGCAGCCGTCCTCAGGAACTGAGTTCTGTGTTTGTGATCCATGATTCAGCTACTACCATGCATTGGGCCCTGAAATATGACCCCGCTCGACTTCTTATTCACCCTAGTCCTCTGTCCAGGAGTTGCAAGTAGTTTCTGGTGTTTGTAGCTTACTGGAGGCCGTGGACAGCGCTGACCGTAGGGGTGGGCTGTGATGCGGTAGGTACGTGGCACGGTGTACCGGATGCCCGTTTGGTATCTCGGGAACCCTGTTCACATCGTTTGGGGCTGTGAGCGAAACTCCGGTCGGATCTCCTCATGGATGGAACCCGAATAGGCGATAAACCTGGACTAGAGACTTGAGTGTTTAGGTAGGTCGTGGTCTACACCCACGTCGGCTTTCGCTTGAAGTCTGCCGAGCACATGTCGTGTGCAGACGCTAAGTGGTGGAAACATGTACGAAGAAGTACACCCCTGCAGGGTTAACATCATCTATTCGAATAGCCGTGTCCGCGGAAAAGGACTTCTGGGTTGCTTATATCAGTTCATAGACAAGTGAAAGTGGGTACTCTAAAATACGCAAGATAAGCGTGAGTGCTATGGATGGCGTTCTCGTAGGGAGACGGGAGCGGATCCATAGTGGTGTATTGATATGGTGAATATGTGGACTCGTGTGCGCCACCTCAAAAGAGTTACTTGCAGTCGTAGTTTAGGATAGCCACCGAGTCAAAGCTGGCTTGCTGCAGTTAAACCCCACCATCCCTTTGTTGATAATGATGCATATGTAGTTAGTTCTGATGTAAGTCTTGCTGGGTACATTTGTACTCACGTTTGCCTATTTTATGTTTTTGCAGAGAGACTTCGGTCTCACTAGTAGTTTCGCGTGGACTTTGACGTTTAGCTTGTTACCTCAGCTACGATCTTGTGCCTCGGCAGGATCTGGTAGATAGTCAGGCTTCTCAGCCTTTTTCATTTATAGATGTCTGCATCCAGACATGATAGCTTCCGCTTGTGTTTTGAATTGTATGCTCTGATTGTTGGGTCATGAGACCCATGTTTGTAATATCTCGCTCCTCGGAGCCTATTGAATAAATTACTTGAGTCGTAGAGTCATGTTGTGATGCCATGTTGTATTTGCACATATCGAGCATATTGTGTGTATGTTATTGAAATGCTTGGTATGTGTGGGATCTGACCATCTAGTTGTTTATCTTTAGTAGCCTCTCTTACGGGGAAATGTCTCCTAGTGTTCCACCGAGCCATGGTAGCTTGCTACTGCTCCGGAACACTTAGGCTGGCAGGCATGTGTCCTTCTTCGTTCTTGTGTCTGTCCCTTCGGGGAAATGTCACGCGATGAATACCGGAGTCCTGTTAGCCCACTACAGCCCGGTTCACCGGAGTCCTGCTAGCCCAGTGCTACAGCCTGGATTCACTCGCTGATGACCGACACGTTCGATGCTGGGTCACGGATGCCTGTCCCTGGAAGTTTGTGCCACTTTGGGTTTACGACTAGCCATGTCAGCCCGGGCTCCTTATCATATGGATGCTAGCGACACTGTCATATACGTGTGCCA
This sequence comes from Triticum dicoccoides, assembly GCF_002162155.2. Lineage (NCBI taxonomy): Eukaryota > Viridiplantae > Streptophyta > Magnoliopsida > Poales > Poaceae > Triticum > Triticum dicoccoides. Next base: position 366,066,026 of record NC_041381.1, on the reverse strand, counting down.
ACAGGCGCAAACGGTCCCGGGTAAAGGTAAGGCGACACCCGTGGGAATACCGTGCGTGAGGCCGCAAAGTGATATGAGGTGTTACATGCTAGATCGATGTGGCATTGAGTCGGGGTCCTGACAGCGTTGGTATCAGAGCTTGACTGTCTGTAGGATTACCAAGCCAAACTGGTCGAAGTTGAGTCTAGAAATCCTTTAGTTATATAAGGGAATTGATTGTGGGATGGAACGTAAGGCTCTTTTTACTCCTTATACCTCATGCCCTTCTGATCTGAGTCATCTTATCTTTCCTACGGGGATTAAGAACTAGGCTATCTATTCTTTCTATTAGGATCACGTGTTACTAATCAGTAGACTTATAAGATTGTTGGATTTAAGTCTCAGTTCAGTTCCTACTACTTCCGTATGTTAATTATTGATCTCGGAACCTTGATATTGTGCTTCTGAGTGGTTATGCCACCATTTTGTAGTATGTCTCAAATCTTTTCTGAGCATTTACAGCCGTTATGCTGTCCGAGTCATCCCAGGTTTCTAAATAGTCTGATGCATTTGCAAAATCCTTTCCTCTGGTTTCGATGTTCCTTTATGCCAGCTCAATCACACTAATTGTTGAGTTGAGGTATTCTATTGCCTTGACATTTATGTTGGAATTATTATTATGACCCTAGGTGTCTCAGGGGATCATCTAGTGGTCTAGCCATGATTTGTGTCCTAGTGTGATGATTCTGGCCTTTATTCTCGAAAGCATTCCGTGATGCTACTTAGTAGTAGGTATTCTACTCCTGGGTTTTGAACCCGAGATTCACTCTACTTACCTCATGTTGATAGTGTTGCTAGTTCCTTTAGGATATTAGTAACCTTTGCGATAGTCCTCGAGGTCCGTGGTATTTCGTTCTTCCAAATACCATGAACCATTCTTGGCAGGAGTTCTTCTGAACCAAAAGATGACAGCAAGAGTGCTCTCGATGAGTTCTCCATGCTATATTGTGACTCTGCCAGTCCTATCTCTCTGCATGGGTTATCTGGAAGAAATGTTGATCTCGCTCGACATACTAATCTATGCATCCACAACTTAGAAAATTATATGTTCCTTTGAGTTGCTCTCTTTAGTTGCATTCTGACCCTCGTCTATCAATTGATAGTCAAGAGTATGTGTGCGTTCGTTTATCGATGCCTATTACTCTTGTGGTCCGTCAAGCCATTCTATTCTGGAATGACTAGGAGAAACAAACTCCAGTACCTCTTCCATATCCAGGATTGGGTCAAAGAAGTTGTGCTCCGCAGATCAAATTGCTAATCCAGTTTTTGTTCTGCTCTACCTTGGAGTATTACCATTTTTTATATCAGGATTTTCATGAGAATTGCACCGGCTCTTGTGAATTCTTGGTGCAGTGATACTTCTTGCCGTCATTGTTCATTCCTCGGTTCCTGTGTTATTGTAACCGGAATGCCGACAAATGAATCATGGCGTGTGAAATCAATACTGCTAGCAACTCTGTTGCTTGGTAGTTAAATGGACGATAACCTCATTCTTAGCGTGTTGATTATTGAATCGTCACCCTAAGACTGATTGTGCTGCCTAGTCCCTATTTCTGGTGCACTCTTCGACCAATGAGATAGGAATTATTTCAAGTCCTCACTCATTTGATCATGTCGTCTTGCCCTCAAAAGCAAGATTATTCTCGAGCTTAGTAACATACCGGTGGTTCGTGATTTTCCGTATATCTTCTCGGAAGTATTACCAGGTTGTCACCTGACCGCTATGTTGAGTTCGTGTTCAAGTTGGTTTATCCTGTAAACCACCCTTTCTCCAAGAATCTGTGTGGGATACCCCTGAGCTAGTTGGTTAAGCTAAACAACAACTTGGAGAGCTGGAAGATAAAGGCTTCTCCGACTTAGTTCATATTAAGGGATATCTTGTATGTATGTTGAAGAAAGATGATGTCTTCATCGATTGGTCCCTATGATCAGTTGTTGGACCTATTGTCTTATCAATCCTTTGATTTGAGTGTGGGCTATCGTCAAATCAAATCAGAACCAACGATGTTCGTAATGTTGTCTTACTCGTGGCTGCCCCTCGAGCATACACCATTATATCTTTGGTCTGACCAATACTATCACCTGTTCACATAATTAGGGAATTCCATCTTCATGGAAATCTCGATGATTTGTTGTTGAGCCCATCAACATCATTTTATCTCCTCCAAGATCTTGTTGGACAATAAGTTAGTGTTGGGAACTTTTGAAAGCATTTTCTTCATGCTAACTCATGAAGTATTTGTTTGATGTAAGGAGTGACTTCCTCTTATACACGTGTATTTGGTGAAAGTTGCCGCCGTGGATTCGAGAAATTCAATGTTATTTCCTTTGGAATCATCCCAAATCAGTCATGCATACGTGCGAAGTATTCTGTGGTCTGGAGACTTGCAACCTCCATTCTATATGTGTCCCTAGCACACCAAGCCACTGATTGATTTGTTCAAGGAAAAGGAGTTGCTGTGCAAATACTAGTTCATGCACAAGATTCCTATATCTTCAATGATGGTTCCCTACCAGAACTCGGTAGTGTTTTATTGTAAGACTACCACGTGGTCATGTTTGTCCAGGACAGCGGTTCACATGTGTGTAGCAGAACCAGCTCATGTTTTGGAGTTTGCTATCGTAGTTCATTTTCCGAGAATCTCGCAACGTCATCTTGTCGATTTGTGTTGCAAACTTTCATTTTCTTCCTAGGCTCGATGAGTCTGGAATATCCTAACACCAACCAGATCTGAATCTCAGGCAGATATGATGGTTGGAACATTTCCCAAGAACTATAATAATGGTCTCTCTGTAACCGGTAAAGTGGATGTCATGGCCAACACACCCAGCCGGAAGACCTATTACTGTAGTATCTTGATTGAGAAAGTTGGCCACCTCCCCATAAGGACTTCGTAGGATTTACTCCCTAGCTGTTCCTTATGGATTTTTGTGTTCCCGAAGTCCGACCTTTTACTTGATGTCTAGTTACCAAACCATTTCGATGAATGGGATACGCTAGCACATCAAGGAGAACATTAGGAGCGGAGTGCTAAATGTCTCTCGGTCGATCGTCCAGATTTTATCTCCGTGGCCTCGCTAGGGTGAAATCTGAGAAAGTGTTATCTTCCTTTGCATCGACATCTTCCACCGGTATTCATCATGGTAGTATGATGTGTTGCCAGGATCCTTGACACGGATATTGGTAAAATCTTGATGATTATGGAAATGCTCAAGTTCTTGAGAGCACGCACAAGCGCTACGTGTTATCATCGGCACTAACTGGGATTCCTCTCAGTTTCCTCGGCAATGCTATGACCTTTCAAACAGTGAATTCACTCTCTATTGTTGGGTTCTTCCCCAGTTACCAGAATCATTCCCAGCATTTGCATTTTGTTCCCAGCTTGCACCGTCAATGTGCCATTCTACCATGGGTCTCTTCCATTTCCGGTGATAAGAAAATTCCTCCATTACGTTGTCTTCAACAAGGTAATCCACATCATCCAAGTCCGAGTATACCATTCTACCGACCCCCTCCAAACGATCGCTCGAGAATTGCCTTAGGCTGGTTTAAAGAGTCTCAATGATCTCTAAATCGAAGGTAATTCTTTTTGCCACTTAAGGGGATATATCTACGAGTCACCATCCCTAAGGTGTCTCGTTGTGGTATCATGGCAACTCAACTCCTCGCTACGTTGACAACCGTTCACCACCCTCTTAGGTGTGGAATTGTTGTCTACCTAGTGAACCCTTGTCATCTGCTTCACTCCATTCCTATGGGTGTGTGCTTCGTCTCTCAGCTCGAGAGATGTTGCTATGTCTCATTCCGTGGGTTAATCCTGAGTTGTTCGACCTTCGAGAAGAACAATTCTTTTAGGGTCTTTCCTTCCTCTCGTTGTCATGATAGTTGGAGTTCTCAGAGCAAGACTTTGAGACAAGATGATGATCGAATCAAGGTTCTTATGAAGTGCAACCTGGATCGTGAGGATTGTGCTAGTTTGCGTTCCCCCTTCACCTTACCCTACGCTTGAATCTCGGGACGAGATTTTTGTTTAGTGGGGGTGAGTTGTCACATCCCTGGTCCTGTTATGCACTAGGCCAGACCTCATGTGAGCATCATGTTTTAATTCAACTGAAATTTGCATTGAGGGATTTTCAAAGCCTCAGAAACCTTCTAAAAATGATCAACATTAAAATCTTCTCAAAGAAGTCCAAGAAAATGTTCCTCTTAGCCTCTGAAAATATTGCAAAGAGGTAAAACTCAAAACAATATTTTTGGTATCTCAGAGTTAATTATTTTGGGCCTTTGAATTAAATAAATAACTATTTGCATTGGATATATATTTGATATATAAATAATATATGTCCAATAATACTGGAACATTTTATGTGGTTTGGTATATTTTAGTGCTAGCCACATAACTATTTTCAGGATTTTATAAAATGGTTTAGTATTTTACTAAACTAAAACAACACAGAACAAAATAAATAAATAAAAACAGAAATAGGAAAGCAGAGAGGAGAGAAACCTTACCTGGCGCTCACCTGGTAGCCCAGCCGGCCCAGCTCCTGTGCGGCCCAGCCCACCAGGCGTTCCCCCCCCCCTGTCGTCTTCCTCCCTGCCAGGAGGACGGCCACGTGCCCGGCGCGCGCGGCCACGCGCCCCGGCCACCTCCTCCCTCCCAGCCTGCTTGGCTCCTCCTCGACGCCCCGGTGACGCCACGCGGCCCCCTCGACCCTCTCCTACTCTCCCCGTGCCCCTCTCCTCTCTCTCCCCGGAACACTCTCCCCCTCCTCTGTTCTCCTCACCGAACGCGCCCGCCGCCGCCGACGAGAACCACCGTGGCCACTGGCCACCCCACGCCTCACCGACGCCCCAGGAAGCTCAGCCCCGACCCCCTCTTCCTCCCAACCGATCCACGGCCCTCCGGAAGCCCTGCAGCGTCGCCCTCAAGCTCGCCCCCAACCTTCGACCGCCGGCGAACTTTCGAGGATTCGCGAGCTCCAGCCCCTCCCCGGCCTCGCGGTTACCTCCACCAGATCCGCTGTGAGCTACTCTTCCATTCCCCCTCCTCCTCGCGCCCGTTCCCGTACTCTAGCCGCCCTTTTCACCGGAGCCGATTGCTCCTCGCCGCCGGCCATGGCGTGGCCGTGGCCACAGCCACCGCAGCTCGCTCCCGAGCCCACCGGCGTGCTCACCGCAACCTTAGGAACCCAAAGCACCTAACCACTCGTCCTCCCGTGCACCACAACACCGATTCCAAGCACACCCGAACTCCGGCCGCCGCCTTGGAGCTCGCCGTCGTCGGCTCCGGCCACCATAGGTCCGGCCACCACCACCGTTCGACGCGTGCCACTGCGTGCGTTTGAATGCAACTAACCGCGCTCGAAATGATGCCCTGAGGGCGATTTCCGAAGCCCGCCGCCGCACCTGGCCTCGCCGGCGTCACGTCGCCGGTGGGGTTGACCCACTTGACCACGGCGGAACCCCCCCTGGGTCGATGACAGGTGGGGCCAGCCCCTGTTAATTAGTTTAGGTGTTAGATTAGTTAACACTAATTAATTTAGTTAATTATTTAAGCCACTGACATGTGGGCCCAGCCCTGCTGACATTTTCATTAGTATTAGTTTAACCCTAATCAACCCGGTTAACCAACTGAGTCACTGACACGCGGGACCCACTGTCAGGTTTGACCTGGACCCGCCTAGTTGACCTGCTGACATCAGCATGACCTAGTGCTGACGCAATAAATCATTTTCTGGTTTTAAAATAATTCAGGAAATTCCAGAAAATTGTATAAACTTCTAAAAATCATAGAAATTCAACCGTAACTCCAAATTAAATAAATTATATATGAAAAATTATCAGAAAAGTTCAAGGAATCCATCTGTACCATTTTCATGCATGTTTGAACAATGTTTGTCCTCTGTTTTGGACAAAACCAATAAAGGGCATTTAAATAATCACATATGGAGTTTGAATTTGAATCTTGTATTCAAACCAACCCCATTTAACTTGTTGCTAGTTGCATTAGCCCAAAACACATTCATTTTGCCATGTCATGATCATGCATCATATTGTGCATTGCATTGATTGTGTTCCCTTCTGTGTTGCCGGTATTTGTCCCCTCTCGATAGACGTGATACCGATGATGTGATCGTTGACACTGATGAAGACTCAATGCTATCTTCAGAAGTGCCAGGCAAGCAAAACCCCCTTGTTCATTCCGATACAATCCCACTCTCTCGCTCCTGCTCTCTTTTACTGCATTAGGACAACACCGATTCAACTGTTACATGCTGCGGTAGTTGAACCCCTTTATCCTCTGCATGACCTGTTGTTGCCACAGTAAATAGATGAAACCCACTAGCATGAGTAGGAGTTGTTTGAGCCCTGATGTGCCTACTCATTCATGCTTGTTTGTCATGCCTGCTACTGCTTAGAGTTGAGTCAGGTCTGATTCATCGGGGATGAATCAGAGGTGTGTGAACATGTCCTACTGTGTGTGAGCTAAGTGTGTGAATACGATTTGGTAAAGGTAGCGGTGAGAGGCCATGTAGGAGTACATGGTGGGTTGTCTCATTGCAGCCGTCCTCAGGAACTGAGTTCTGTGTTTGTGATCCATGATTCAGCTACTACCATGCATTGGGCCCTGAAATATGACCCCGCTCGACTTCTTATTCACCCTAGTCCTCTGTCCAGGAGTTGCAAGTAGTTTCTGGTGTTTGTAGCTTACTGGAGGCCGTGGACAGCGCTGACCGTAGGGGTGGGCTGTGATGCGGTAGGTACGTGGCACGGTGTACCGGATGCCTGTTTGGTATCTCGGGAACCCTGTTCACATCATTTGGGGCTGTGAGCGAAACTCCGGCCGGATCTCCTCATGGATGGAACCCGAATAGGCGATAAACCTGGACTAGAGACTTGAGTGTTTAGGTAGGTCGTGGTCTACACCCACGTCGGCTTTCGCTTGAAGTCTGCCGAGCACATGTCGTGTGCAGACGCTAAGTGGTGGAAACATGTATGAAGAAGTACACCCCTGCAGGGTTAACATCATCTATTCGAATAGCCGTGTCCGCAGAAAAGGACTTCTGGGTTGCTTATATCAGTTCATAGACAAGTGAAAGTGGATACCCTAAAATACGCAAGATAAGCGTGAGTGCTATGGATGGCGTTCTCGTAGGGAGACGGGAGCGGATCCATAGTGGTGTATTGATATGGTGAATATGTGGACTCGTGTGCGCCACCTCAAAAGAGTTACTTGCAGTCGTAGTTTAGGATAGCCACCGAGTCAAAGCTGGCTTGCTGCAGTCAAACCCCTCCACCCCCTTGTTGATAATGATGCATATGTAGATAGATCTGATGTAAGTCTTGCTGGGTACATTTGTACTCACGTTTGCCTATTTATGTTTTTGCAGAGAGACTTCGGTCTCGCTAGTAGTTCCGCGTGGACTTCGACGTTTAGCTTGATACCTCAGCTACGATCTTGTGCCCTCGGCAGGATCTGGTAGATAGTCAGGCTTCTCAGCCTTTTTCATTTATAGATGTCTGTACTCAGACATGATAGCTTCCGCTTGTGCTTTGATTTGTATGCTCTGATTGTTGGGTCATGAGACCCCTGTTTGTAATATCTCGCTCCTCGGAGCCTATTGAATAAGTACTTGTGTCGTAGAGTCATGTTGTGATGCTTCGTTGTATTTGCACATATCGAGCATATTGTGTGAATGATTGAAATGCTTGGTATGTGTGGGATCTGACTATCTAGTTGTTTATCTTTAGTAGCCTCTCTTACCGGGAAATGTCTCCTAGTGTTACCGCTGAGCCATGGTAGCTTGCTACTGCTCTGGAACACTTAGGCTGGCCGGCATGTGTCCTTCTTCGTTCCTGTGTCTGTCCCTTCGGGGAAATGTCACGCTTTGAGTACCGGAGTCTTGTTAGCCCGCTACAGCCCGGTTTACCGGAGTCCTGCTAGCCCAGTGCTACAGCCCGGACCCACTTGCTGATGACCGACACGTTCGAAGCTGGGTCATGGATGCCTGTCCCTGTAAGTCTGTGCCACTTTGGGTTTACGACTAGTCATGTCAGCCCGGGCTCCTTATCATATGGATGCTAGCGACACTATCATATACGTGAGCCAAAAGGCGCAAACGGTCCCGGGCAAAGGTAAGGCGACACCCGTGGGGATACCGTGCGTGAGGCCGCAAAGTGATATGAGGTGTTACCGGCTAGATCGATGTGACATCGAGTCGGGGTCCTGACAGTGTTGGTATAGAGGCCATGTAGGAGTACATGGTGGGTTGTCTCATTGAAGCCGTCCTCAGGAACTGAGTTCTGTGTTTGTGATCCATGATTCAGCTACTACCATACATTGGGCCCTGAAATATGACCCCGCTCGACTTCTTATTCACCCTAGTCCTCTGTCCAGGAGTTGCAAGTAGTTTCTGGTGTTTGTAGCTTACTGGAGGCCGTGGACAGCGCTGACCGTAGGGGTGGGCTGTGATGCGGTAGGTACGTGGCACGGTGTACCGGATGCCCGTTTGGTATCTCGGGAACCCTGTTCACATCGTTTGGGGCTGTGAGCGAAACTCCGGCCGGATCTCCTCATGGATGGAACCCGAATAGGCGATAAACCTGGACTAGAGACTTGAGTGTTTAGGTAGGTCGTGGTCTACACCCACGTCGGCTTTCGCTTGAAGTCTGCCGAGCACATGTCGTGTGCAGACGCTAAGTGGTGGAAACATGTATGAAGAAGTACACCCCTGCAGGGTTAACATCATCTATTCGAATAGCCGTGTCCGCGGAAAAGGACTTCTGGGTTGCTTATATCAATTCATAGACAAGTGAAAGTGGGTACTCTAAAATACGCAAGATAAGCGTGAGTGCTATGGATGGCGTTCTCGTAGGGAGACGGGAGCGGATCCATAGTGGTGTATTGATATGGTGAATATGTGGACTCGTGTGCGCCACCTCAAAAGAGTTACTTGCAGTCGTAGTTTAGGATAGCCACCGAGTCAAAGCTGGCTTGCTGCAGTTAAACCCCACCATCCCTTTGTTGATAATGATGCATATGTAGTTAGTTCTGATGTAAGTCTTGCTGGGTACATTTGTACTCACGTTTGCCTATTTTATGTTTTTGCAGAGAGACTTCGGTCTCACTAGTAGTTTCGCGTGGACTTCGACGTTTAGCTTGTTACCTCAGCTACGATCTTGTGCCTCGGCAGGATCTGGTAGATAGTCAGGCTTCTCAGCCTTTTTCATTTATAGATGTCTGCATCCAGACATGATAGCTTCCTCTTGTGTTTTGAATTGTATGCTCTGATTGTTGGGTCATGAGACCCATGTTTGTAATATCTCGCTCCTCGGAGCCTATTGAATAAATTACTTGAGTCGTAGAGTCATGTTGTGATGCCATGTTGTATTTGCACATATCGAGCATATTGTGTGTATGTTATTGAAATGCTTGGTATGTGTGGGATCTGACCATCTAGTTGTTTATCTTTAGCAGCCTCTCTTACGGGGAAATGTCTCCTAGTGTTCCACCGAGCCATGGTAGCTTGCTACTGCTCCGGAACACTTAGGCTGGCCGGCATGTGTCCTTCTTCGTTCCTGTGTCTGTCCCTTCGGGGAAATGTCACGCGATGAATACCGGAGTCCTGTTAGCCCGCTACAGCCCGGTTCACCGGAGTCCTGCTAGCCCAGTGCTACAGCCTGGATTCACTCGCTGATGACCGACACGTTCGATGCTGGGTCACGGATGCCTGTCCCTGTAAGTTTGTGCCACTTTGGGTTTACGACTAGCCATGTCAGCCCGGGCTCCTTATCATATGGATGCTAGCGACACTGTCATATACGTGTGCCAACAGGCACAAACTGTCCCGGGTAAAGGTAAGGCGACACCCGTGGGAATACCGTGCGTGAGGCCGCAAAGTGATATGAGGTGTTACATGCTAGATCGATGTGGCATTGAGTCGGGGTCCTGACAGTAAAGCAATTACATGGCGATTGCATTGCATACAATAAAGCGACAACCATAAGGCTCCTGCTAGTTGCCGATAACTGTTACAAAACATGATCATCTCATACAACAATTTATATATCATCATGTCTTGACCATATCACATCACAGCATACCCTGCAAAAACAAGTTACACGTCCTCTACTTGTTGTTGCAAATTTGACGTGGCTGCTACGGGTTTAGCAAGAATTGTTCTTACATACGCATCAAAAACCACAACGATTTTTCGTCAAGTGTGTTGTTTTAACCTTCAACAAGGACCGGGCGTAGTCACACTCGAAGAAACTAAAGTTGGAGAAACTGACACTCGCCAGCCACCTGTGTGCAAAGCATGTCGGTAGAACCAGTCTCGTGTAAGTGTACGCGTAACGTCGGTCCAGGCCGCTTCATCCAACAATACCGCCGAACCAAAGTCTGACATGCTGGTAAGCAGTATGATTATTATCGCCCACAACTCTTTGTGTTCTACTCGTGCATATAACATCTACACATAGACCTGGCTCTGATACCACTGTTGGGGAACGCAGTACTTTCAATAAAATTGCTACGCACACGCAAGATCCATCTAGGTGATGCATTGCAATGAGAGGGGAGAGTGTTATCTACGTACCCTCGTAGACCAAAAGCGGAAGTGTTATGACAACGTGATTGATGTAGTCGTACGTCTTCATGATCTGATCGATCCTAGCACCGAAGGTATGACACCTCCGCGATCTGCACACGTTCAGCTCGGTGACGTCCCACGAACTCTAGATCCAACTAAGGTCGAGGGAGAGTTTAGTCAGCACGACAGCATGGTGACGGTGATGATGAAGTTACCGGCATAGGGCTTCGCCTAAGCACTGCAACGATACGACCGAGGTGGAAGTCTGTGGAGGGGGGCACCACACAGGGCTAAGACAACTATCAACTTGTGTGTTCTAGGGTGCCCCTACCCCCGTATATAAAGGAGCAAGGGGGAGGCCGGCCAGCCCTCATAGGGGGTGCCCCAAGTAGGATTCCTACTAGGAATCCTATTCCTAGTAGGTTTCCAACAAGGGAAGAGAGGGGAAAGGAAGGAGAGGGAGAGAGGGAGAAGGAAAAGCAGCGTCGCCCCCTTCCCTTGTCCTATTCGAACTCCAAGGGGGGCGCGGCCTGCCCTGGCTGCCCTCCTCTCTCTCCACTAAGGCCCATGGTGGCCCATTAATTCCCCCGGGGGGTTCAGGTAACCCCTCCGGCACTCCGGTTTTACCCGAAACCACCCGAAACACTCCTGGTGTCCGAATAACATGGTCCAATATATCAATCTTTATGTATCGGCCATTTGGAGACTCCTCGTCATGTCCGCGATCTCATCCGGGACTCCGAACTACCTTCGGTAGATCAAAACACATAAACTCATAATACCGATTGTCATCGAACGTTAAGCGTGCGGACCCTACGGTTTCGAGAACTATGTAGACATGACCGAGACTCATCTCTAGTCAATAACCAATAGCGAAACCTGGATGCTCGTATTGGCTACCACATATTCTACGAACATCTTTATCGATCAAACCGCATAACAACATACGTTGTTCCCTTTGTCATCGGTATGTTACTTGCCCGAGATTCAATCGTCAGTATCTCAATACCTAGTTCAATCTCGTTACTGGAAAGTCTCTTTACTCATTCCGTAATGTATCATCCCGCAACTAACTCATTAGTCACATTGCTTGCAAGGCTTATAGTGATGTGCATTACCGAGAGGGCCCAGAGATACCTCTCTGATACATAGAGTGACAAATCCTAATCTCGATCTATGCCAACCCAACAAATACCTTCGGAGACACCTGTAGAGCATCTTTATAATCACCCAGTTACGTTGTGATGTTTGATAGCACAGGAAGTGTTCCTCCGGTATTCGGGAGTTGCATAATCTCATAGTCAGAAGAACATGTATAAGTCATGAAGAAAGCAATAGCAATAAAACTTAACGATCATTATGCTAAGCTAACGGATGGGTCTTGTCCATCACATCATTCTCTAATGATGTGATCCCGTTCATCAAATGACAACACATGTCTATGGTTAGGAAACTTAACCATCTTTGATTAACGAGCTAGTCTAGTAGAGGCATACTAGGGACACTCTGTTTTGTCTATGTGTTCACACATGTACTAAGTTTCCGGTTAATACAATTCTAGCATGAATAATAAACATTTATCATGATATAAGGAAATATAAATAACAACTTTATTATTGCCTGTAGGGCATATTTCCTTCAACTCGATCCGAGAGAACACGTGAAGGAACTGGAACTCTTGGTCGCTGCTGTCCCGGTGGTACATGTTGAACATCCAAACCATCTGCGCAGCCGAAGAACAAGTGTCGGCGACGTACACGGCAAAAGAAGTGAGCCGGTGGCTGGACATACCTGACCCTCGAAGTTGGCGCCGCTTTCCGGGCGAGCCGCGATCTCCTCGATGATCCCATGCGATTTATTGCAGGTCGGTTGGATGATTGCCCAATGGTTCGACATGGCCTTTTCGCCGTGTTGCATGTGGATGGTGGCGAAGTAGGGGTCGACCAGCTTGCGCTCATCAAACACCGACTTGATCCATCTCCAGTACGTGTCGGCGTTCTGGTTCGCGCCGGTGATCGGGTCGATGCTGACGGTCATCCATGCTTTGACGAAGCTCTCGTCTTCTTTGGACGTCCACTTGACACGCGGCTCGCCCGACCTGGCATTGGCCCCCCGCTTCTTCTTTCTCCCTTTCCTCGTCGGCGCCGGCTCCATCTCCTCCTCCTCTTCCTCCTTCCCCTCCTCGGCGTCGTTGATCTCGTAGTCCATGTTGACAGTGGTGTCCATTGTGCCGTCTTGCATGTGGAACTCGGGGTAGGAGGCGGTGGCGACCGAGCCGCTCGTGAGGATCTCATCCATGTCGGCGTCGGTCGTGTCGGGGTTGCCGAAATGTGGCGCCGAGGCTTGTGATAAGGGTAGGGCGCCTCGGCGCAGAGGCGGCGTCGGTGAGATTGAGTACGCCGGTGGCGAGTAGTTGTAATGGGTGTGGAGGCCGGCGAATGCGGTCGAGGGAGTGAGCTGGTCGGGGTTCAGATCGGAGGGTGAGGCACGTGGCGGCACGCCATGTGGGAAGTGATGTTGGGGTTGAATCCACCATGCGCATCGTCGTCGGAGTAGTCAGGCGAGGGTGCGTACCCCTAGGGCGGCGACGGCGGCGAGAAGTTGGTCGGCGACGCGACGCTCTGTTGGCTCCACGTAGCTTGCGGGCAGTGGCCTGGTGGATTCATCATCCCCGCGGGAGACGCCTCTGCCTGCTCTGCCGATGTCGCTGCCGACGACGCGACCACGTCCCTGGCTTTCTTGGCGTTGAGCTTGTTTCGCCGGTCGATGGTGACAGCCTCCGGGCGCTGAACCTCCTTCCTCCACTCGGTGTTGGACACGCCCGGTGGTTTTGCCATCAGCGCCCTCGGCTTCCTCTGTTTCAGCTAGGTGGAATCGACAGCGCCAGCAGAGCGAGGGGCCGAATACTTCTTCGGTGGCATGGTGGCCGGATGGCGGGATGACGGCCGGATGGCGGGTAGCGGGAAGAGAATGGCGGGAGTGGCGGGTCAGAAGGGGGGAAGCAATGAGGAAATGAAGGGAAAGGGGGGAAACAGCAAGAAAAGGCCTGTCTGTCGCTGATAGAGTAGGCCCACACGCCTTTTCGCTTCGATCGGCGCCCCCAGGCGCTCCCCAGGGGGCTGGATTCGGTTCGGGTTCACCGACTGTTATTTCGGCCCAAACCGGCGGTAAACAAGGTGCTAGGGATGCGACTTGGCCGATTTTTCGCCGCCGGCGCTAAAAAAGGCGCCCTGAGGGGCTTGTTGCGGGGCGAGTGGAGATGCTCTTAGGAGATGTACTAAAGACACGTCCGCACACAAATACTAATGTCCGTTTTGTGGTCCAATTCTGCACCAACGGTATGATGCATACATGCATGCCTGGTGCTGCTCTTGCTGAAACATCAGACCTGACGGAGATCAAACCACCGCCTGCCAGCTTACTCGAGCACGACCGGAAAGGGTGAGAGGCAGCCAGTCTCGGCCAAATTTCGTGTTCTGACCCTTTTTCGATACAAATTCAGGATCTGACCCCAGTTCCGAAAATTTTCGAGATCTGACCCTTTCGCTACCGCCATGGGCTCTGGCGGTATGGTTAGACATGCTACCGCCAGGGTCCATGGCGGTAGGGTGCGACGGAGGGCAACGGAGGGCAACGGCCGCCGTTTGCTCGAGCTGACGTGGACAAGTAGCCTACCGTCAGGGACCATGGCGGTAGCATGTTAGACCTTACCGCCAGACCCCTTGGCGGTAAGGTGTGGCTGGGGTTTTGCCTCCCAAGTTTCTGTAACGAAATATCGAGGTGCCCTAGCGGTAGGTACGTTCGTCCTACCGCCAGGGTCCTTGGCGGTAGGGTCCTGTGTTCTATGGTTTATAAGTTTTTTTTGCTTCTTTTCAAAAACAATATAGACCCTAAAATATGAGCTCACATCTTTTAGTGATTGTTTCTTTTGTAAAATATGAGCTCACAAAGAAAGCCAACAAACGGTTTCACATAGTTTGTTTTGTTACAAGTTTCACATCACAAATAGCAAAATATGAGCTCACATAATGATGATGGTTCCACATAGCAATTATCAAACAGTTTACAGATAATAGATTCATAAGTAGGGAATAGCAAATAGCAAACTTGTCCACATAGTTTGACAACCCCTACAAAAACAGAGATATATATTCAATCGACATGTTTATGGGGCGGACAAATCTCCCCCCCCCCTCGTATATTAGGCATGTCTGTGAAGACAGATACGGCAACGGATCCACCAGTTCAGGCGGAGGCGGAACGTTGGTCGGCATCCGACCGTTCAAGCAGTCCCACCTTGGCTTGCCTGCTGGAGTTTTCGCCTCAGCCCTTGCCCAGTTGATGATATCGAACGCCGATGCACTTGGGGGCGGCATCCTAGCTCTCTCCTCCTCATTGCTCTCGAAGTAGATCCTCCGACCCAAATTGCGCAGCTCCCGCTTGGAGCGCTGCTTGGCAGCTTCAATGTCCCATTCCCGGCGTTCTCGGGAGATAGTTGGATCTCCCTCCATCTCTGCAATCACTATCTTCCACTCCTTCGCACTCTCTGCCCAACACTTCTGATCATCGTAGATCCGTTCCACCCTCTCGTGCCACCGCACTGCCCTCGTCTCCTGTAGGAACTCGTCTGAAAAAGCGGTCACCGGCAGCAGAAGCTCGGGGCAAGCCTCGTACACGTACGGAAGTGGCAAGCCGGACGGGTCGTGTTGGAGATGAAGGGGCGATGGTTGCGCCACTGTTGGAGACCTAAACATATGGATGAAATAAATAAAATACATATATCAAGATGTGTCAAATGCAAAATATCATATCATATTTACTCCAACCAAATCCAGTACTTGCATCATATTAACATGCTTACTAAAAAACTAAGAACTAAGAACTAAGAACTAAGAACTACAACTACAATCATACATCCTAAATACAATACAATACATATCAAAGAATTGCATAAGCATATCAAAAGAATTGCATAAGCATATCAAAAGATATCGATGCATAACAAAGGTTCATCACATCCAAAAAACCTATGAGTTCAATCTTTGAATAATCATGTATCTAGATTATCATGAACATGAACTAACTACAATACATATATCAAAAACAAAAACCATGAACTAGGGTTCATCTTGAGGGATTAACCATGTTTACTCCAACAAAATCCACTACTTGCATCATATAAGATCCACATGCATCCTATATCAAAACAAATATTTCCAATATTCATCATATATAAAAAATTTAAACACAAAAAATTATGAACTAGGTTCATCTCTAGGGTTCATGTTCTCCAACTATTCAACATTTGTTCTCCAACTATATCCGCTACTTGCATCATAGCATATCAACATGCATCATCATATCACAATATATTCCTCCAACATGCATCATATAAAAAAATTCCTCCAAAAATAATATGAACTAGGGTTCATCTTCACATAATCATACCAACTAGTGACTAGAGTTCATATCTAACACAATATAACATCTATAATCAACCTAAATCAATCCTAGGGTTCAAAATATTTAAATCTAGTTCAAGAAGGGGGGTGATTTGAATCAAATAATGCGACGAATCGGAAGCTATTTGACTAAAACTAATTGGAGGGATCGAAGGAGCTTACTTCTCTTTCTTCGGGGCCATCTCGATCCGCAAAAATGATGAAGAAACGACGAAGATCTGAGGGGGGAGTGGAGGAGAAGAGAGAGGGGCGAGAGGAGGAAGAACTCCTCTGTTCTTGAGCGGGTGGTTGGGGAGAAGGGGAGGGGTGGGGTGGCCGGCGGCTTATAACTGCCCGCACCCTACCGCCAGGTACCCCGGCGGTAGGGTCGGACAGGCTACCGCCATGACCGACGGCGGTAGGGTGGGACGGATGCCGTTAACGCTGCTGACGTGGATAAGTTTCCTACCGCCGCAGTGTCTGGCGGTAGCCTAGGTAATCCTACCGCCGGGCATCCTGGCGGTAGCAAAAAGGGTCAAATGTCGATTTTTTTTTTAAAATGAGGTCAAATCCCGATTTTGTTTCACAAAAGGGTCAAAACACGAAAATCGGCCGCCAGTCTCACGGACCTCTCTGCATGCACGCACGAGAAAAAGCCTGCGGCAGGAGGAAAGTATCCGTGCTGGGAAAAGCGGAGCAGCCGTGCACTGCCCGCGCCGTCCAAAGTCCAAACGGCGAAGAAAGACGTCCCTGGACCGGCCAAATG
>NC_041381.1:366037994-366048667 GCF_002162155.2 Triticum dicoccoides | reverse complement strand
TTGAGCATTGATCGGTCGTGTCGGACACCAAATCATTCCGGCCGCTCGCCGATGCTCTACGTAGTATCCGTCCAAGCGGAGAGTAGACGTACTACCACCCGTGTGCACGTAGTGCCAGTTTATGTTTACTTTTTGCGAGGAGAAGTAGAGCTAGCGCTAGCTTGCTAACGCACATATGATTATGCGGTCTGATCCTCATTTCAGGTGGCATTTGTAATCATCGCGGCACATGATGCTCCCCTCCACCTTTCGTTTTTTGGTTGCTTGCTGGCTAATTTGTGGGCAGGTCCATGCAACTTGAGTATTAGGATTACTTGATTAGACTCGCAACATCATTTCCCGACTTAAAGTATGTGAACTCATCCAAATTAACCATTTCTTCTGATAAACAAAACAGGGTTGAACCATAAACTATCACTAGTAGACGTCCCCTTGAATACATATACTCCTCATAGTACCGTTTTTTCAGTGGTTGCATTGCATGCATTGAGATTTGACGTCCAAACTTACTTTATGTGCACAATTAAGTAAGCTGCGTCATCCCGGAATAACAGAGTGTGACGTTATTCATAGATATGCATGGATGGCCAGAATTAGGAAGTCGATCCAAAAATGCCGCTCTATCTTATTCAGACATGAACAATGGTATATGTGATAAATTAACTCAAGTGCAGAAGGATTGCAAGAATAATATTTGATGATCAAAATCGTATTTTCAAGACATGCACATCGGTACGTGTAGGAACCTATAATTCTCCTTATTTTCATGAATATGTTGGCATAAAATTACTTACGAGGATACGATTATGAATGTAAACATAAGATGCATGCACAACAACATCACATCATTTATCTGCCGCATATTTAGGGTATCTACCTGTACATGCGACGTTAAACAGAAAATTCAGATACTTTAATGAACGATTGGTTTTAATCAACGGCGTCACCTTTCAATGGCCTATTGACACCCTACCTAGGGCGATGGAAATGTGTCAACAGCTAATGCAATGAGACAAAAACTACTCCCTCCATCTATCGATCCTACGTAGACGTAAAACATCTAGGAAGTTCTCTTTTCTTTCTTTCCAAAAGGCATCTCCCATCATGGTTCGTGGACCCATCGATCAAATTATAACAAAAATGTGTTAGTGTGTAGGAGCATTAGTTTTGTAACTTTCTTACTGTTAACCATTAATTAGGGCATAGCTAGCTTAGCATTTTTCTGCTAGCTTGTCCCATCTCGTTGATCGCCTCGGAACTCTTTTTTCTCGAATACACACGAGTGTGCGTATCGTATATTAAAAAGAAAAGGGGGGGAGCCCTCCACGGTTATGTTACAACGCTTGATTACAATGCGCTCCGCGTTTGTCCGCCTATGCCTAATCCGACTACTCGCTAGTTGCCCGCTCCGCCGGCGCCGTTAATGCCACGGCCAACTCCCCTCATAGTATGCTCGCCTGCCTCCATACCTCGCCTTCGCTCCTAATCCGGTCCAGAAGACGCGCGAGACAGGCGGATGCCCCATCAAAGACGATAGCATTCGTGTGCTTCCACACCTCCCACATGGTAAGTAGGCAGATGGCGCGGATAGTCTTCGAGTGCCGCCCACTGGCGCCGAGTCTGGTGCACCAATCCTGCAACGCCACGCCCAGAGTCAGTGTGGCATGCGGGATACCCATTGCCGTGAACACATGTGTCCAAACCTGCCGCGTCAGCACACACTCGACAAGTAGATGGCCAATCATTTCGTCATGCTGGTCGCAGAGAGGGCAAGCAGCCTGGTGCGGCAACCCTCGTCTGGCCAGTCTGTCGGAGGTCCAGCACATGTCCATGATCGCAAGCCAAGCGAAGAATCTACAACGCAGCGGTGTTCTCGAACTCCATGTGAATGCCGCTGTAGGCGATACCTGCCGACCTGCAAACTTGGCCGCATACGCCGATCTGGCCGAGAACGTGCCATCTTTCTACCATGACCATGTGATAGAGTCTGCCGTCCCTTCGTGCAGCTGCATTGCCGCCACCGCGAGCCAGATGCTCATGTATTCTGCCAGGCCGTCCGCATCGATAGCGGGTCCGATGTCCATAGCCCATCTGCCCTGCACTATGGCTTCGAACACGGATCTCGACCTCCCCGTCCATTGCGCTACCATGTCGTATGCCCGCGGTGCTAGCTCTTGTACATGGTACCCATTGAGCCAATGATCCTCCCAGAATAACGTGCTTGGCCATCCCCAACACTGGCTCTCGTCGCCGCTTGGTAGAGCTGCCTGGACTCTTTCGGAACGGAAAGCGCAAACTCCGACCATGGCCTATCCCGGTCCACCCTTTGCAACCATGACCACTTGGCCTGCAGGGCCACATTCGTCCACTTCAGGTCCGGGATGCCGAGTCTGCCGGCCCACTTAGGTGCGCATACCCGATCCTAGGCCACCTGGCAACAGCCTCCTCCCGCATCCGCCTTTCCAGCCCAAAGGAATCCACGACAGATCTTGATCATGGCGGAGATGATCTTCGGCGGCAGTTCTAGCGCCAACATAGAGTGAATCGGGATCGC
This sequence comes from Triticum dicoccoides, assembly GCF_002162155.2. Classification (NCBI taxonomy): domain Eukaryota; kingdom Viridiplantae; phylum Streptophyta; class Magnoliopsida; order Poales; family Poaceae; genus Triticum; species Triticum dicoccoides. Next base: position 366,046,113 of record NC_041381.1, on the reverse strand, counting down.
GCAGAGGACCGAGTGCACCAGCAGCGCTTGGCTGCTCTTCGGAAGGGTCGCCGCCTTCCAATGTGGGAGGCGTGCAGCCAATTGGTCAAGGAGGCCCCGTAGTTGCGCCACTGTGAGCTTCCTGAGGGACAGTGGGAGGCCCAGGTATTTGCACGGGAATGCCGACGCCGCACAGCCAAGAGCGTCGCAGACTCGAGTCAATTCTTCCTCGGAGCAGCGGATAGGGAGTGCCGCACTCTTGGCCGTATTAACATGCAGCCCGGAGGCCTGCCCAAAGATGCGCAAGAGGGCCTCGCTTGCAGCCAAGTCTTGTTGCTCGGGCTTGATAAAGATTGTGACATCGTCCGCAAACATTGAGAGACTTTGCTGCAGCGCTGATCGTGCTAGGGGCGTGAGAAGGCCTACCATTGTAGCCTTCCAGAACAATCTATGAAGCGACTCCATGCATAGGATGAACAACATTGGAGATATCGGGTCCCCTTGGCGCAAGCCGCAGCAGTTGAAGATCATCTCCCCAGGTATTCCATTCACCGCGATCCTCGTGGTCGAAGTTGACAGGATGCCGCAGACCCAAGCTCGCCACCGCGGTCCAAAACCCATGTGTTCCAAAATCTCCAAGAGGAACGGCCACTGTATTGTGTCAAAAGCCTTAGATATGTCTAGCTTTAGGAGTACCGTGGGCTCTTGTAGGGCGTGCAGACGGCGTGCCGTGCACTGCACAAGCATGAAGTTGTCGTGGAGAGACCGCCCGCCCACAAACGCACTTTGGTGGTTGCCCACTAGATGCGGCAGCTCCGCCGCTAACCGGGTTGCCAACACTTTATCGGAGATCTTGATTGCTCCATGAATAAGGCTCACCGGTCTATAGTCCTTCAGCTCTGCCGCCCCCGCTTTCTTGGGCAAGAGGGAAATGAGCGCCTTGTTGATTGAGGATAACCCGCGCATATCACCGCGGAAGAAGTGCTTGAGTGCCCGCATGAAATCATCCTTGATGATGTGCCAACAAGAGGCATAAAACCGTCCCGTGAAACCATCCGGCCCCGTCATTTTATCAAGTGGCATCCCCTTCACAATTTTCTCAATCTCCTCCTCCAAGAAGGGGGCTTCGAGGTGCGCGAGGTCTCTGACCGGCATATCCAACGTGTCCAAATTCAGCCCGAATGCCCGCTCCGTGGTCGCCCCAAACAGCCTAGAGTAGTACGAGTCCACTTCTGCCGCTATCTCCTCATGGCTAGTTAGCACCCGCCCTTCTGCCTGTAGCGTCAAAATGGCATTCTTCCTCTGCCTATGACATGCCTGCCGATGAAAATACTCCGTGTTTGCCTCCCCATCTTTCAACTGGAGCATTCGCGACCTCTGTCGCGCAATCATGCGCTGCAACAATGCAAGGCCGAGCAGTTTCTTCTTTAGCAGCTTGCGCAGACTATGTTCCTCCTGTGAGAGCTCTCTACTGTCCATGGCTTGGTCAAGCCTCGCGATGACCTCAAGGGCAATTAAGGTTTGCAACTTCGCATTGCCGATCCACCGGTCACTCCACCTTTGGAGGGCCTTGGTCGTGGCCCATAGTTTGTTGTCCAGCGCCACGAATGCATTTCCGGTCCCATCGATCGAGTGCCAAGCCGCCTCAACGATCTCAAAAAATCCGTCCGCTTTGGGCCAAAACGCCTCACAGCGGAACCGCTTGCCCATAGCCAGATCCGCATGCAACTCAATTAGTAGTGGGCAGTGGTCCGAGACGGCAGATCCCAATGTAGTTAGGAGACACGCCGGGTGGAGGTCCTCCCAGCAGCTAGGTGCAAATACATGGTCTATCTTCTCGAGTGTGGGTCTCTGCCTCTCGTTAAACCACGTGTACCTTCTCCCATTCAGGTGTAGCTCTTGAAGCTCAAGGCGGTTTATCTTGGATCTGAACCTGGCCATCATTCTATGATTCACCACATCGTTGCTCTTGTCCTCAGGGCTGACCAAGAGATTAAAATCACCGACCACCGTCCAGGGGCCCGCATGCAAGTCCCGGATGTCGAGCAACTCCTGCATAACAACTTGGCGTCGTTACCCTGCGGCCCATAGACCCCGGTGAGCGACCACTCAGATCGCTCAACCGGCTTCACCAGGGCCGTCAGCGTGTTTGTAGTTCGGTGCGGGTTGGAAACCGCCACCATCGTGGCGTCCCAAGCGATCAGGATCCCCCCCCTCGAGTGCCAATGGCCGGGAGGTAGAAAAAGTTCTCTAGTCTATTACCAAGGCAACACCTGATGATTTCGGGTGATACAACTTCTAGTTTGGTTCCCTGGAAACAAACAATGGACGGGCATACACTCGCGACAACTTGAAAGATGGTGTTCCGCCTCGCCACATATTTCAGGCCCCGGATGTTCCACACCAGCAACTTGGACGGTTGTGCAGCCATCAAGAAGGCCCACAGAAGCCACCCCGGCTAGGCCATCAATGCCTCGCCTCCACCTTTGCTTCCTCCCCTTGCATCGGCAAGATGGAAGCATCCCAGCCGAAGAGGGCTAGAATCGCGGCGATCTGCTCGGACGTGAGCGGCTTGGTGAAGAGTTCCGCGTACGCCTCGGAACTCTGATATTTTACTCATTTCTCCATTAAGTTGCAAGTTGCATAGATATGCAACTTTAAGAAATGTCAACACTGTGCGGTGTTGCTGATGTAGCGGTGAGAAAGTAACGCGCATGCAGTTAATAGCGTCTATTTATACCATTAGAAGCTTCTCTTTGTAGTTGCATAGATCTCTCACAGTAGATAGTATCATAGTTGGATGCTATAACTTCCGTTATTATCTTTTTGTTCAGAAATTCGTAGGGGCACGTGCCTAACCATCTGCGCCCGGCCGCATGATTGCCTCATGATCCGCAAACTTGTCTGATTCCCCACAATTACCCGCACGGTTGTAAGTTTTAGTTTCTGAAACTTAGTGAAGTTATCATTCGCTGCTACCAAGTTTTGGCAGGTGAGACTCAGTGAAGTTTAAGAAACTTGTCAAAACGTATTCATAGGGGGTTTTATCTCAAAAACCCCATCACAAGGAACTCGAATACACAACCAAAACATAGAGGACTTTTGGTTTAAAAAATATAATAGATCAAATTTGAAGTCCAAAGAAAAAGCATGAGAGATGGTCGGTGCCCCCGCGCCTGTGTGCACAAATCGCCTCCCTCTTTCCGTTGCATAGTATCATAACGTATTATGTTAGTGTCATCTTATTATTTCTTCATTTGTATGTAAAATCTCGATATGAAGTTGTGTACAAAGATCTATTTCACATTAAATTCTCTTGTTTGGTAAGGTATTATATAATATCATAACACATGTATCTTCTCTTTCTTATTCAACTACCGTGCTACATCATCTACATGCTAACTTTACAGTGCGTATACTTGCTATGATACATGCACCGGGAGAGGCCTTAAACATAGGCCTCCTTTGGTTTGGAGGAATTGTGTAGGAAGATTTTTATAGAAAAAATTCCTTTGGAGCCCTTTGGTTTGTAGGAATAGAATCCTATTCCTATGGAGAAATTCTTCCTATCCTCCATATTTCATAGGAAAATAAACATTAACCTAGACTTAATGGAAAAAATCTTATGATGTGAACCAAAGAGCATCTCCTTTTCTATTCCTAGTCATAGAATTTGAGATGCATGTCATCTCATTTCTTATGACTTTTCTATTCGTATGATTTTCCTACCCTTTGAATTAAAGGAGGCCTGCATTTAATCAATACCTTGTGAAATGCTTCTGCCTAGAAATATACATGCGCGTTACAGCCTTGTTGGGAAATTATTAAATGGTGAATATACATAATGTTTAATTAACTCCACGTTGATGCTACGATTTGATGGACTGTGATAATATCATCCAGCTGACCAGCCTTTACAATTTTTGTCCTTTGTTACCTGCAAGTTTATTGTATACTTCCTCCGTTTTTATTTTCTCCACATATTAGCTTTGACTAGAGTTAGACATTATAAAGTTTAACCAATTTTATGGAAACCAATATGAACATTTACAATAATAAATACATATGATATGAAAATATATTAAATGGTGAATCTAATGGTCTTGATTTGATGATGTATATGTTAATATTTTTTCACAAACTTGGTCAAATTTAAAGTTTGACTTTAGACAAAGCTAATATGTAGTGTGCAAAGAAGGGCCTTAAATGTGTGTCCCGTGCTCTTGACAAGGAAAAAGAAACGGGTAGGCATACAGCCTTGTTGGGAAATTATTATTTTTCTTTTACTTTGGTGACTCATCTGAGTTAGTAGAAATATATGCTTCCACAATTTAATAATTATGCTCAAATTCTTCCCGGTGCATGCGCACCATCTGAAGGAAACGGGCGGCCGGTCTTGCACCGGTCTTGCATGCTTGCGTGTGTTAATTTTCTTTTGTCTTCTAGTGCATGCGGTTATTAGCACTAAATACGTTCACACTGATTACCTCATTCCGAAAAGAACAGATCCATGTACATTCATTTGGAGTTTCAAATTTTAAAATGTCATATCTTTCAAACCGCGCGTTTGAATTTAGATCCGTTTTTACTGCTAGAACTCTTGCGACGAGATCTTTGAAACTAGATCCCACATGGGTATATTTCGACAAAAAAATTTTGATGCCAACTTTGGTGCTATATGGTGCAACTTTAGTACTGTATTGTGCAATTTTAGTACTATATCGTGCAACTTTTTCCAAAACCAATTTTTGGATCTGCATTATTCAACTTTCTATGAGATTGCAATCTAGCAACCATGACAACTTTGATGTGCAACTAGTCTACTGTCCCGACCAAGTACCTAATAGTCGATGTGCAACCCTCCTTCGTACTCGTGGATGTGTAATTTTTCACTGTTGGCACACCCCTACCCCACCTCCCCTTGCAAGTGATATGTGCAACTTAGTCTACTGTTCAAGCCAACTGCCTATTAGTCAATGTGCAACTCATTGCCCTCCCTATTTGTAGACCATGTATTTTCAATTGGCGGGGCCGACAAACAGAGTTGCACATAGTCTGCTAGGTAGTTGGTCAGGGCAACATACAAAGTTGCACATCTCACATGCAGGGACAGTTGAATGGTGAAAAATTGGCATTCATGAGGGTATTGAAAAGTTGCATATAAACAAAATGCTAAAGTTGCAAATCTCACTAGCAGGGGTGGTTTGGGCCGGATGCTAGCAGGAAAACTACACATCCATGGGGGTACGAGAAAAAGTTGCACATCACTGTTAGACAGTTGGCCGTGGCAGTATCTGAAGTTGCACATCCACTGTTAGGCCGCTGGCCGATGCAGCAAACAGTGAAGGACATCCACGGGCGGGGGAAAGTTGCACATCAACTACTATGCAGTTGGCCTGAGCAATAGACGAAGTTGCACATCTCACTAGAAGGAGGTAGTTTGGGGTGGAGGTACCATAACTGAAAACTGCACGTCTACGATGTAGGAGAAAAGTTGCACATCCCTGTCAGGTAGTTGCACATCGATGACTAGGCAGTTGCACAAAACGGAGAGAAGATTGCACAAAAAAATTTCGTTGAAACATACCCATGCGGGATCTTGTTTCGAAAAGCACGTCGCGAGGGTTCCAACAGTGAAAACGGATCTTAATTTTGATGTGAGGTTTGAAAGTTATGATTTTTTTAAAAACTGATAACACGAATTAAGTGTGTTCACATCCGTTCACATGGATGCTTTGCAATTATTTATCCTCTTCACATATGTCCACGACTGTTTACTTTTCCTAATATGAGTCAGGGAAACAAAAACTTACCTTTTTCGGCCGGCCACCACGGAGGGCTAGTGGGCAGCGGGCCGCCAGCTAGACGTGTCCATAATTATAATGGCCCCTAATTGTTATGCGTGTATTTATCTGTAAAGTTGAACAAAAATCTATTTTTAACATTTTAATGGGAAGAATAATTTCAAATAGAATATTTGTAACTAGAATGTTTGCGAATGAATATTTGAAGCTTACAACAGTCAACCAAGTATCACCCAAAAATGGTGCAAATTAATTACTGCTAAAATATAATAGTAAATGACAACATACCAATGTCTATACATATCACTACTAGTTAATATAACTAGATTAATTGTCCGCGTATCGCAACGGGATATAAAGTATTTACCAAATAAAATCCTGCCCACGATTTATCTGACCAAATAAATTCTAGGATTTTATCTGATAAATACTTTTTTAGTAAACATTTGTTGGCTTATCAAAGAAAATATTTTTTTTACTTGGTAAGTCAATAAAAAATAGGACAGGTAAGACGAACATGAATGGAAAAGAACAGAGATTTTTGAATTGAGTCCTATGAAATGAAAACGATGATCGATGCATTGTACGGTGCGTGTTTAAATGCAGATCAGTTTGTGCTTAGTTTTCGTCTGACCGTTTCACCAGCATCGGATTGCTTCCACGCAAAAACAAATATAGCCGTTTGACTTTGCAAGGCGGCCGGCTGCCTCGTTATAAACCACGGGTTTTCTCATTTTTCTCTTCACTCCACTACACACCAGCAGCTCGTCCCACGAGCCGAGCCTCCTCGCCGTGCGCGCCCGCACCGCACACTCCGAACCGAACCGAGAAAGACAAGGCCCGATCGATCAATGAAGGCGATGATACTACGCCGCCGCGGCGCCGGTGGCGGGCTGCGCATCAAGAGGAAGGGCCGCGGCTTCATGTGCGGCTGCGGCGGTTCCAAGGCCGTCTCCGTCTCCGACGGCTCCGACAAGCAGTCCCCCATGGCCACGCCGCCCACCAACACATCGACCGCCACCACTGCCACCACCATGTCCACGGTCACCACCACGGCGACGAGGAGGGCAGGGAACAGCAGGGCGGCGTCGTTGATCTCCACCGCGGCGGCGTCCTCCTCGTTCTCACCCTCCTCGACGGACGAGGCCGACACCAGCGTGGGGAGCACGCCCAGCGTCGCCGCGCTCCTGCGGCAGCTCGGCGAGCTCGAGCGCACCGTCCGCTCCCTGCAAGGCGCCGGCGCCGAAGGCGTCGGCGACGGGAGGCGGCACAGGCGCACCGCTAGCGAGGGCGGCGGCAGGAGGGTGGAGGAGAGCGTGGCGGTGGTGAAGGAGTCGGCCGACCCGCTCGCCGACTTCCGGCGGTCGATGCTGCAGATGATCGTGGAGAAGGAGATCGTGGGCGGCGCCGACCTGCGGGAGCTCCTCCACCGGTTCCTGTCCCTCAACTCGCCGCACCACCACCACCTCATCCTCCGGGCCTTCGCCGAGATCTGGGAGGAGGTGTTCTCCGGCTACGAGCGCACCCCGGACTTCCTCGTCTCCCACTCCCACGGCAGGAAAAGGCTCCCCGCAGCCAATTCCCTCCGCTGACCGACGAGCGTGCCACCCCAACCACGGCATTGGGCGGTGCTCCGTGGATCCAATACCAGCCGCCGATTTTCCTTTCTGGTTTTTTGGAACGAAGACAAGGTTTTTAGTAGGGTTTGGTGAGTTCTTGGTGCATTCCCTTTCTTCGACTTTACATATTCCGCCTTGTACAAACGTTTGAAACGGACGAGCCAGGAACATTTTCAGGTTCCGGATGCCCTCGGTTGAAAAGTTGATTTGTTTTGCCCTCGATTGGAAAGTTGATTTGATTTGCCAGAAATTCAGCGTTGATGGTACGAAAGGGGGGAAAGCGCTGCCTTCTCTCCACAGTCCACAAGTTGTTTTTAGCCGTTGGTGCACGCCGGACACGCTCAAAGCGAGCCGATAGGAACGGGCAAAGCAAAGGAAACCGCCGGGATTCCCGCGGGTCGCTAGGCTGCTCGTTGGAGTAGTTAATTAAGTGGAAAAATGAAATTATAGATCCAGAATTCCAGATCGATAGAGCTATAGGTGCTGGCTAGCTTTTGTCGCGGGCGGCAACCAAAACGTTTCCGAGCGGTCGACCTCAGCACGCACCTAAGTGTTTTTCATTTATTTTTATTTTTTGAAAAGGAGGATAACCCCGGGCCGTGAAGTGTTTTTGCTCTACGAGGTCATCTTCAACACCAACCCTCAAATCGTCCGCATAAGTTTAAACCGTGTGGTCCGAGCATGTTGTGTCATCCAATGCGGACTTGTATCGGTCCG
>NC_041381.1:365951985-366037553 GCF_002162155.2 Triticum dicoccoides | reverse complement strand
CCGCTGCCATGCCCATTCCTGACTGCCATAGCCCACCAAAAACCCTTCCTCTCCAGCGTGCGTTCCTGGCCAGCGTCGGCTGCCCGCATTCATGCCGCTGTACAGCGGTCGCTCCGCACCGACGCCAGCCCAGAGCAGACGTGACATCTCACTTGCGCCGGCACTGAAGCGGCGCGCCGCTCGAGAGCGCCGCCCGCTCTGCGTACCCCCATGTCTGCGCCTGTTCAATGTCAAAGAGACGTTTTACTGTACGGGATGGGATTGATATTTACCAAGCCCGTTCAATGTTCGCCCGTCTGTATGCTGCTATTAAGTGGGTGTCTGGTGGGAACGACTCTGACAATAAGAAATAGGGGTACGAACAAGGGCTAGATCTAGCATGGCAAGGGTGTCGCGGGGATTTTGTGAGTTCGAGCCCCTGCTAAGATACAACCCTACGTCTCTAGCTCTGGAGTTGTGTTTTTCTCATGTGTCTGAGTATTGCAAAGGATTGCAAACACTTGCCCCTGAGCTACGGGTGGCTTATATAAAGTGCACAACCCCCTTGTCTAGCTACGTTGCAAATGGATTTAAGTGATTGCATTGATGATGCGCATTACAGATAGTACGCAGCAAATGCCGGTAACGCATGCATCGTGCGCCCTTAGATGTTCTGAATTCCCCATCCGGCTGTTTACCTCCTACCACCGAGTGCTCCGTAGGTCCGATTGGTTTGGAGGCGTCCGAGTGGATGAATATCGTCCTAGTGACGGGAATCTTAACCTTCGTCCAAGTGGATCAGAATCCTTGAGGTTTTCATATCTAGTGTTGTGGGCCCTCCATTATGGTCAACATATCCCTATCTTGCCCCTACCCATGATGGATATCCCCAACATTAGCCCCTGAATCGTTGAGATTTTGTAGAATGAATCTACTAGTGATTTGGATTGCCACGAGAACCGCAGAGGCACTCGACACCTATCACCAAGCTCAGTCGACTGCGGGTTGAAGAAAATTCTAATGTATTCTGGTACGGGTGCTTCTCGACTGATCAAGGATACTTGACCATGAGGAGAAACTTGATGGCACTCAATCATCTCTCGGAGGAGGTTGACTAGAGATCCGAGTATGGATGTGCCATTAAAACCCGAGTAGCGATACTAGCGCATGGTCTGATACTTCGAAAAGATGCCACTCAATATCCCGAAGGAACGCCGATAAAGGCTAATTCCAAGTCCAAGTTCATGAATTTTATGCCTTGTGTTCGCACACAAACGCGTCACCGTGTACCTCCAATGCCGAGGGTGATGCACCATAGCTCACGTCGAAGGAGACCCGTCCGGAAGCGTGGTATGCAAGCAATTCGGGGAGGCACTTTTGTAGACCCGAAACCCCACACGCCCGGGAGGGACCCCGTCAGGGCGCGCGGCGGCTATGGGCTGCCCTAGCTCGACCTGATCGCCCCTGAGGCCTCAAGGTTTGCCGCCCTGCAACAAGAAGAACGAACAAAGAACGAGGAAGAAGAAGAACAAGGGAGAGAGATAAAGGTAAAGGTAAAAAGTGGTAGATGAATTGATTGATTGTGTGTTGTTCAATCGGCCGTCACCTCTCATCTATTTATGAGGCGGCTGGACTTTCTGTACAAGAAAAGGACTGAAAATTTCGTCCAAAACATTAAAACCCTAACCTAACTTGGACAGGAATCTTTGGCAATTTTCCGGATCAACTCGGAGCCACCGAGTAATTTGCTTCGGTCCCACTGAGTGAACGATGTCAACTCTCTGTATCCTTCTGTAATTTCCCGGATCAACCCGGTCTCACCGATTGGTTTGCTTCGGTCCCACCGAGTGAAAGTTGCCAACTCTCTGGTAATTTTTTGGATCAACTCGGTCTCACCGATCAAATCTACTCGGTCGGTCCGAAATGACTATGCAGCTTCTGTTTCTGACCTTGTTTTGCCTCCACAGGTTGCATACGACCTCGAATTAAGACGATTTTATGTCAAAACCAACCGTTTCGATGAGACGCACAACTTTCGTGTTGATGAATTTTCCATCAGAAGCCATCTTAATAGAGTTTTTGGCCATTTCATAATCTGATGTCTATATGAGCATCTCTGAACTTGTCATAACTTTTGCATCCGAGCTCCGTTTTAGACCATCTTCATATCCATCTTGATCTTCTCTAAGAGAGTCATTCCATGGTAACTTCGAATCATAAGTTTGAATTAATCTTGACATAGCTTTAAGCAACTTTTACGATTGTGCCATTTTTGAGCATCAACACCTTTGAGCCTAAAAGAAGGGCCAAGTGGATCCGCGAAGCAGCATCGAATTTATCCTATAGCAGTCTCTGGAGATGACTCTTGGCAAAGTTTTGGGCATCAGTCCGAGTGGATGCTGACACCTTCATGGATCTTCGGTGGACCGAGCAACCATGTTCATGGAAATGATTTCGACAAGATCAACAGATTGATCAGAGTTAATTCGCGCGGCTGAAATCTCGCGCGCACTCCCCTGCCGAATTATCGTGAGTGTGATGATGGGGGTCGGGGCTCCTCGATTTTCGCCCTCAGTGTCACCACATGTCCCACTTTCTTTGTTTCGTGAAGTTCGCAGACGCTGTTGGATGGCCGGATCAATGGCTGAGGGTGCTCCCGGCGGATGCACCCAGGGTTATAAATTAGGAAAGATAGGGTAAATCTTGTATTCTCTTTCTCTCCATCCAGAAATCATCGCTGCCACTGTCGTCCTCCACTCGCTTCTGGCGTCATCTGCTACGACAGGGAAGGACAAGACCTCAGCGTTGGAGAAGAAGAAGCAGGTGAGGAAGGGCTCAATGTCGAGCTCCGCGTCCCCGCCGGGATGGAACGCGGGGGACTGGCTGCTGTCCAAGGTCACCTCAAAGCAGGTGCTTAACCTCATCGCCGACGGCCTTGTTCTAGAGGAAGGGGGTGGAGGGTGCTTGAGCCTGGCGAACTCGCGCCTGCAGCCGGATGAACAGGTACTCCTCACTCCCCATATAGATAGGGGCTTCTAGATGCCTCTGCATCCATTCTTCCATGAATTTCTGAATTACTTCAAAGCGCAGCTCCATCACATTCCCCTGAATGCCATGGTTTATCTGTATGCATTCGTTTCTCTTTGCGAAAACTACATGTGATGTCCTCCCCATTGGGCCTTTTTCAAACATATCTTCTCTTGTTGATCTCAAACCATTGAAAAGACCTCTTCGAACGATGATAAGACCAATGTTATCCAATTATGCGGCGGGTTAGGAGTCCAGGTCAAGAGCTCAGGCACTTTCCCGACAATTAGATTTCCAGGGACTATCAAGTTGTGGCAGAATACCTGGTTCTACTACAAGGACATTCTGACCAGTGATTCTCATATAGGTATCCCAATCTATACTTGCAATAGAGTCGAGCCTCCGAAAACGCTTAGGCTCGCTAAGATCGAAAAAACTAAAGTTGATATCCTGGTGGATGCTTTTGTCGGCATAAAGAGGGTTGGCGTTGATGGTATTGACCTGCTGGAGGTCTTTATCACTCACCATATTCATCCGCTTTAGGAGAGGGAGAGGCCTATGTGTGTGTGTGTGTGTGTGTGTGTATATATATATATATATGAGGGCAAGAGCGACCTGGTACCTGCAGACCAAACATGGTAGTGTAGCACTTTCGCAGAAGTATCCCAATGAGTAATTGTCCAAACAAAGAGCGGAGGAGAGTATTTATGGAGGTATTTCTATCACACACAAGGTGTCACAGTTCTTGTGTGAAGTACTTCTTGAGTTTCTGCAAATACTATTACTGTCATGGGTAAACGGTAAACAAAATCTGCTAGTAAAAAGAGGATTTAAAGGTGTCTACTAAATAACTAATAAAAGTAAATAACAAGAGCTTAAAATGTAAATGGTGTTTCCTGCAATGAAGAGATTAGGTGCGGAGAGATTTCAGTTCATGGTAAGAATATATGAATTGTGCTAGTGCGACGGTAATACCAGCTACCTTGTATTGTACTCATAGTATTTGATATAAACTTTTAGTAGGTGGTTCTCCCTAGAGTCATGAAACTCCACCAGTAAGGGTTACATTTCATTCTATGGTCCTTCTTCTCCGTTGCCAGAGAGTGTTCGTTTCCACAATTAAGGCCATAAGACCGGAACCAAGCATTAAGTTCAATGGATAACCGTTATCTCATATTTTCTTCGGTTCTCATAGACATCTCCACATATAATGTCAGAGGTCACAGAGTTCCTAAACAATATGTGTTACCTGTGCAGGTCTTGAAATCATGTTGCCTGGGCCCTTAAATTTGACAACGCGCATAGAGTTCACCACAATATAACAACATACTAAATGGATCATACTACTATGAATCCAAATGACGACATATAGGATAGGCACATAAGAATCTTACCATTCACCTACATCTCCTTCACCTAGGGGAATTACTGACACATCGTAAGAGGGGAATCAATCACAACAGAGAGAAAACCATATCGATAATATTGAAGGGATCCACAATGAGATGAAATGGTACTCAAATAGTCTTGATCTGAGATGAGATGGAGCAGAGATTAGAAGTTTCGATCCCTCTTACGATAGTGAAGGAGGTGATGATGATGATGGAGATGAAAGGACCAAAAACTACGATGATATTCTCCTCTCCTATTCTCAATGGTGTGGCGTCGGCTAGGGTACTCTTCTCCTCATGGTCCCTTCATGAAAGTTGCTTGTATAGATGAGGAGGGGCCATGGGCACTCCAAACGACCGCTCAAATGAGCACGTACGGTCGTATAAAATGTTGTCTTTCACTCTGGTGCACCTATTGATAGTGCTCTCTTCAGGAAAGTTGCTCCAATTGACTTGATTTGCACCAATCTCCTTTGATTTCCTTCTAAATGTGATATTTCCTGCCATCCAAAGGGCAAAGTAGATTTTTCCTCCCTTTTGTTGGATTAGCATTATAAATATACGAAGAATAACAAAAATCCATTGAAACCAAATGGAAATCACTATGAACAACATCATAAACTCTCGAGCCATCAATTCCCCCAAGCTCAAGATTTGCTCCTCCCAGAGCAAACAAGAAATCAAGAGAGTGAAAAGGAGCTTGGTTGAATGGAAAGAACTTCATCGACCCAGGAAAATACATCATATACATCCTCTCTTATCCTGCAAGATCATTGAAGAAAGTATTTGTAATTGAATAGTTGCACCTAAACTCGTTGCCTAACCATGTATAGTCTCATACCATTAGTTATAACTTCTTAAAACAAATTTTCTTTGCTAACCAAGTGTTTAGGCAAATGCAGGTGTTCATCTATTAGATGGATATTCAACTTAAGCTCAATTGTCAAAATGCATTTAGAGGGTTTGGAGATCAAAGATAGCAAAGTACTCAAGTTTTTCATTAACACCCACTAATGCCTCCTAGTCATCGCTCTCCGACACTTCTCTCAGTTACTGTTCTTTGTGATTTCAACTCTAGGTGACGTGGTTATACCAAAATTGTAGGATCAGAAGTATGTCTAGAGGGGGGTGATTAGACTACTTGACCAAATAAAAATCTATCCTTTTCTGAATTTTTGTTGTGGGAAGATTTTAGCAATTAGCACAGGTCAAGCAATCAACCTACACATGCAATTCTAAGAGTATATCATCGGAAAGTAAAACATTGCATATGAAGGTAAAGGGAAGGGTTTGGAGAAAGCAAACGCAATGTAGACATAGAGATTTTTGGCGTGGTTCCGATAGGTGGTGCTATCACACGTCCACGTTGATGGAGACTTCAACCCACGAAGGGTAACGGGTGCGCGAGTCCACGGAGGGCTCCACCCACGAAGGGTCCATGAAGAAGCAACCTTGTCCATTCCACCATGGCCATCGCCCATGATGGACTTGCCTCACTCGAGTAGATCTTCACAAAGTAGGCAATCTCCTTACCCTTACAAACTTCTTTGTTCAACTCCACATCTTGACGGAGGCTTCCAAGCGACACCTAACCAATCTAGGAGACACCACTCTCCAAAAGGTAGTAGATGGTCTGTTGATGATGAACTCCTTGCTCCTGTGCTTCAAATGATAGTCTCCCCAACAATCAACTCTCTCACACAGATTTGGCTATGCTGGAAATATTATTTGAGTGGAAAGCAACTTGGGGAAGGCTAGAAATCAAGATTCTTATGGTAGGATTGGAATATCTTGATCTCAACACATGAGTAGGCAGATCTCTCTTAGAAAATGTATGGTGGAAGTGTAGGCACGTTCTGATGGCTTTCTCACAAATGGAGAAGGGGGTGGAGGGGTATATAGCCTCCACACAAAATCCAACCGTTGCACACATTTGACTCATCTCGGTGGGACCGAATAGTTAAACTCGATGGCACCGATCTGTTCAAAAATGTGAACGTCAGGAATCTCGGTGGGACCGATTGGAACAACTCGATGGGACCGATGTGCTAGGGCTTAGGGAAAACATCATCTTGGTGGCGCCGATTGCATCAACTCGGTGAGACTGAAGTGAAGCAATAAGGCAATAGAGAATCTGTCAAGCCAACTCGGTGAGACCGATCGCATAACTCGGTGAAATCGAAATAAAGGCAACAAGTCATAGAGTGTTGGCAAGGCCATCTCGGTGAGACCGAGACCTGTATTGGTGAGACCGAATTGCTAGGGTTTTTGGCTGTGGCTATGTCATATGAACTCGGTTGCTCTGGGTAGAAAGAATCGGTGGGGCCGAGTTGGAGGTTAGGGTTTTGACATATTTTGATGGAGAAAGTGGTTGAGGGTTTTGGAGCAATATCACTAAGGATTTGAGTAAGCAAGTCATTAAGCAACATCTCATCCCCTTTTAATAGTATTGGCTTTCCTATGGACTCAATGTGATCTTGGATCACTAAAATAAAGATGAAGAGTCATGAGCTTTTGCCAATATTTGTGCTTAGCATTTTGAGGGGCCACATCTCTAGTTCATGCCATGCCATTCATTGAACTTCCTGAAATATTTATCTTGAATGGATATTAGTTCAGTGAGCTATATGTTGTTATGAATTACCAAAGCCACTCGGGGATTAGTTGCACTTTCAATCTTCCCCCTTTTGGTAATTGATGACAACATATAGATTAAAGCTTCTACAAATGATAAAATGAATGAAATACATCTTCACTTTGAGAAGTATGTGATAAGCAAGAGCCCCCCTAAATTTGTGCATTATTTAAAATTTGTGTTTGAATGCAAATGCACAATCAATTAGGATTAGGGGTTGCTCTTCCATGTTACATACATCTTGGTAGAGCACACAAAATGATAAGAGTGAAATAGCATGCACACCTCACCAAATACATAAGTGAAATATCATACACAAATAATCACAGAGATAGGCATAGATCACACATTAAGCATAGTATGAACAATCACACAACCACACAAAGTATCTGACGAGCATAAAACAATAAGTAGCAGAAACCAAACGGATGAAGTAGAAACTAGCAGTAAAAACCAACAAGCAAAAGAACAAGACACTCTCTCTCTCTCTCTCTCTCTCTAAGCCTATGATCTATACATTTTCTCCCCCTTTGGCAACAAGTTACCAAAAAGCATGAAAAGGTATAGTGCTATACGACACTCTAGGCACGATCTCTGGGAGCTCCTAAAGGGGTCTTCTGGCTTGTTGCTTCGGTGTGCGTAGATGGCATTCAGAGAACTGCTTCTGCAAATGGCTCGGCTGATGTCTGTTGAGCTGGTGGTGTTGACACTAGGGTGGCATTGTAGCAGTCGTGACGGGTGCAGAGTATGTAGTCCTGGTGTCTGTTACTGGCACAACTGATGACCTTTGTGCCCTAGGCACAGTCTAGAATCTGTTAGTGGTAGGTCTATCATCTCTATGCTCAGCAGCATCTCTCAGCTTCTCAACAATAGATTGTATCTTAGTGACCTTGACATCAAGATTGTACATTTTATCTTCAACTATCCGCTCTAGGCTCTCCTGATTCTTTGTCAAGTTGGCCAGACTCCTTTCAATCCTCAGAGTTTCTTCTAGCAGATATGTCTATTGGTCTTGCTTTGATTTGAGATTGACTATTGATGCAGTTGGTGCATTTGCTGTTTTGCCTTCTCAGCCTTCTCTTGAGCCTCAACAGAAGTTGGATGTGAAGCATCCATCACCACTTCATTATCTTCAAACTCTGGCTGAAGAGGAAGGTGCTCTCTGTCAAGTAGACATGTGCGTGTACCAACCTTGGTGTTGATAAGCATCTGGATGTGTGGTGTATATCCACATGACCTCTTTTGATCGACAACAGTCCTTTTGATTGTCTCTACAATCAGGCTCATGACCTTGAATTTCTGTGGTATATCAAACAAGCGGAGCAGGTAGATGGAGTGGCCATGAATCATCCTTTCATCTCCAGACTTGGGCAACAAGGTGTGCCTCAGAATGTAGTTTGTGGTGGCCAAACCAGCAAGCAGATATATATAGAGCCAAACTTGTGTGTTTCCAAAGCCTCATCAGGAATGGTCTTGTACATGTGTGCCATAGTGTTGTGATCCATCCAGGGCTTCCCATATACATCAATATCACTTTCTTCTTATTTTGGGGCATTGATGAGAGTGGCCCACTCGGAGATTGATGACTGGTATCTAGTGCCCTCAGCCATCCACACAATTTTACCATCTAGATAAAAGTGTGTTTTGGAGTAAAACTATATCACTATCTCATCATTCCATTTTGTGATCTTCTGTCTAACAAAAGCATCAACACCTATGAGTCTGAAGCTCTCATGAACATGGGGGAAGTAATCTTCATTCACATCTATATACTTCCAATCCACCCATTTCATGTTGCTTATGATGGGCTTCTTGTCAAGCAAAATTGTCTCGTAAAAATCTTGTTGTTCTCTGGTATGGAAATGATAGTCACATGTTGTTCTTCTCCTTGTAGAATAAGGATCAATTTTCCTCCATGCTCTCAATCCACTATCCTTCCCGAGCTTCATGTTTTCAGCCACTGGATGTCCATCATCATGATCTGGAATCTTTGGCTTCAATTTTCTGAGCACTTGTGGCTCTTCATCCTCCTGAACTTCTAGCACTGGGGCCTTGTTCTTCTATGCAGCTGGGATGCTTCTTGTGGATCTCTTAGGAGCAGCAGCCTTACGTGTAGGAGCTGGAGTTTTGGGCTTGGGCTTGGAGGGTGCACTTGTAGACTTCATGGCATCAACCACGAGCTTCTAAGACTTGGCAGGGGGTGCAACTGGTTCCTCTTCCTCCTTTTCCTCTTTCCTCATGAAAGGCTTGCCAAGAACTGTGGCGGTGGTCTTCCTAGCTCTCTTCTTCTTCTTTCCTCTAGCAGCCTCATCATCATCTGACTGTTCAAGTGTGAATGTCATTGTTTCTTGAGTTGATTTTCTGGCCTTAGACATTGGAACTCTCGTTTAGTAGCAGCAACAATTCCATAATCCTTCTTGAGCACTTTCTTCTCTGAGGTTACTTCCTCATCAACCACAAAATATTCATCCTCACTGTCTGAGCTTCTCTTCTTCCTTTGTCTTATGGCAGCTTTGGGCAGATTGCTTGGAGTACTTCTACTGCTCTCATCATAGCTTCCACTAGGGCTTGTGCCTTGACTGATATTAACCTCTTGCGCTGACTTGTTCTAGCTATCACTAGCATCAGACATCTTGCAGATAGACCCTGTGAATAGGTAGGTATGGGCAAAGTGGATGAGCATCAGAAAAGGCAGCTGATTTTTCAAAAATTTGAATCAAAGCTTTAGTTTTAGTTTTTTGTAGAAAACATTTTGGAGCTACCGATATGAAAATCCCGGTGATATCGAAGCAATAACAGAGTCTAAACACACAAGATCGGTCGGACCGAGTTATGGTTCGGTGACTCCGAGATGCTAGGGTTTCATTGAGGTTTTTCTTTCGGTCTCGCCGATCAGTACACTTCGGTGGCACCGAGTTGTACTAAGTGCAATGGCCATGGCCAATCGATGGGACCGTAAGGTTCATTTCGGTCGGTCCGAGATGAGCTCGGCGGAAACCTAACCCTAAAATTTTTCATCGAATCTAATCTAATGGAGATTTTATGTGGATAGAAAGTTCTCATTCATGGCAAGAAGCTAGGCATTATCCTTGTGCATAGAATCGGAAGGGGATAGCACAAAGAGATCGAACCGTACCCTAACTTGGCGATGATTCACTACGGTGACAACGGTGGTGGAGATTCCCTTTGATGGCGACAGTGACCTACGGCAAAGGCACACAGGCGAAGACGACAACGATCCGGAGACTAAGGGGGCAGTAGCAATGGGGCACGGGCACGAGTCGTTTGAAGTAATTTTCAACCATACGGGCCCGCAGAATATATATCCAAGTGTTGTCAGTGGCACCGAATGGAATGCTTCGGGGCACCAAGATGCAAAACTATGTGCAGTTATTGCAACTCGGTGGGACCGAGTCATTCTAATCGGTATCACCGAGATGAAAACCTAGATCAGTCGGGTGCTTTCAGTGGGACCGAATTGGAGTGAGTTGATCTAACTGAAATACACAAGAAGGTTTTGGATAGCAGAACTTGACGGATCGGTGACTCCGGGTGCTCCTCACCCAGAGGGTCCAAAAAAGACTTGTTCAATTTTTGTGATGTAGCAGGAATAGTTAAAAGCATAGATAGCTAGAGAAGGTTCTTAGGCATTCTTGTCCATCCATTTGGCCAATAAAACCAAAACAATCAAAACAACAAATGGATGTCCTCGAATAAAGAAATTATGCAACAAACATGCTCACAAAATAAGATATCAAATGAAACATGTGTAAAAGCACGCACAAACAATTCTAGCATCTATCAAGCAATTGTCGATGACTGGGTCATCTATATACGAGTATATTGACTGAGGAGTCAAATGAGAACATTTGATCGTAGGTCATACTCATCATTTAAGCACAAGTGGGGTTACCCCTTTTACATAAAGCATTGATGTGTTCACACTATTAGAGTTGCTTTAGCTCAATTCTTAGAGCAAAGCTCCCCGTAGATGTGATATCCCCCCTAAGAGGGATGAACTAACCTTGGGTTTTGTCAATGATGACTTCATGTAGACAGTGAAGATGTGGATGCTCAATGTTGATGTAGATCTTTTGCAGCAATCCATTGGAGTGTTGCACTTTCAATACCTACACGGGTTAGTCCCACAAGGAACATACAAGGATATCCATAGACATAGAGTGAATTGCACATATGATGATGTCCATGAAAGCATTAGGTTACCTTGTCCCATGTATTACCAACAAGAGGGTTTGTGACTCCATGAACTAGTGCAAGATATGAAAGTTGACTGCACAAGTCTTGCCAAAATGAATATGAGTGAAGTATGTTGGTGGATTCACCCTGAAGAACACTCTAGTTGTTATTCCTTGGAATCCACATCAACTTGATGGGAATCCTTTGAGTTGTAGTTGAACTTGATGATGTAGAGCTTGACATAGTCTTGGGAACCCTTGTGACCATGGCCTTATATTAGGACCTTCTTCAAATGAATCAATCTCTTCTTGAAGCTTGTCCTTTACTTTTAGCTTGTGGTCCTGTGGTGGAAGATCATCATGAGCTTGTGTTCCCACTAGTACAACGAGGTGCTATACAAGCGGTTTTTAACCCCTTACCGCGACGGCAGTTTGAACCGTCGCCAAGTGAGTGTGTGCGATAGGGGGTCCTTCCCACACGACCCAGAAAACCGTCGGGGATAGGGAGCCATGATGCATACAGTTGTCCCTATTAAACTGTTTTTGATGTCTCGAATATCCCAAACGCTCCATCCTTTCTACTCGTGAGTGCTGGCAATACCATCGCAGTCGGAGTTCTGTGGTTTTACCTAAAACTAGGCGCAGTCCAGGAACATTCCAGGCACGGGATTTTTCCAGACACGTACCAAACTAGCTCTATGTTTACGATGCCCGGCACATCACAAATAGTTCATGATTGTAAACTGTGTACGATAGGTTGACAATCACACACATATAGTTTTCCCACACCGTTTGTGATATTGTCTGACATCACACACGCTTTGCAAACGGCAACTGTGTGCATGGTTACACATGTTTCCTCTTCGTGAACCATGTCGGATTATGATGTATATCACACACGCAGTGCTTTATAGACCGCGTGCGCCGTAATGACCTGCAGAGTGTAATTTCATGCTAATTTAATTGCTACTATTTAAATTTTTACCTAATTTTAATTTGAAAGTACACTATAGCTTTATTCATATCCATCAGGTTCAAACAACCAATGCATTATTCGATTCACAGGTATATATGTTCAAGAATTACATAAGCACCAAACAAAGAATGATGAACTAGGGTTGTATACTTGTACTATTACATATGGTAAATAAAGAGGCGAGAGACATTCTGGTTGCTGAACAAGGTGAAGCGGAATGACCCTATTTTGCTCTCCTTGATCAACAAGGCACGCACGACTCTAGCCCAACCCCTTGTGATGGTCGACCGCCAATCATGCAGTTTGAGAGGTAATCTTGAGTAAACTGCTTCATGATCCACTGCAAAGGAAAAAAGATTCAGACATTGTCATCTAACACAACTCATTACGGTCAGTAAAAAGAAGGCTACAGAGTTCTTACTTACCATCCTGCAGTTGTAAGTGCATCTAGTGCCCCTTAGTGATTTTGGTGTATTGAAGACTTATAGGTTAAGGGTCTAATGTGTTTGTGAGTGTACACGGGTATTATAAGTCTCTGAGGAGTCTGATATTTCCAAAGAAAGTCGACCCCTAAAAATGAATGTCTTCATCTGAAGACTTTGGTTTTCTTGAAGACTTTGAAAACGAGGAAATTGGTGTGACCTTAAAGATAATGATATCTATGCGAGGATTCTGAAGCATAAAGACTTTTGTTTTTGTAGTTTCATTTTCCTTTCTTGAGTCATAGGAAACACCGTACTGTTAAAGGGGGTCAAGGTAATACTAAGGAAAAGTTTCCAAGTGATGCTCATCTCAAAGCCTACACATACCCAATCCTTCGAGTGAAGCCTTTTGGAAATCGCATACAGTTCAGTCAATTTCTTCAGTGAGAGAGACGAAGATCTTCTGGTCTTTGAGGAATTTGTTCCGACTGAGGATTTAGGAATTTGCCTGTGCGAATTGCCTACAGTGAGGAACATGATAGCCCTGGAATTTGAGAGCTCAAATTTCCGACCATTGTTGTGCTTCACGCCAGCTGTCCCAAATATCTTATCCACATAACGGTGATATCATTAGGGGCATTTATGTCTTATCATGTCAAGCTGCTCCCCGACTATAAATAGCCACCCCCTTCAACTACTAGCTGGTTGGCTGCTCCGAGAGAAGCTGACACTTGTCATTTAGAGCATCCCATCCTCCGAGGACTTTGAGAGAAAATCATCAGTTAGGAAAAACCCAAAACTCCAACACCTAAAACCCAAAGTTATTGAGCATCACTGAAGATATTGTTCCTGTGTGGAACCGACGCTTCTTACCTTTGAAGATTGTGCATCTTCCAGACGGTTAGGCGTCAAGGTCTAGAGTATCCAAGAGGAATTGTGGTCGCTGAGTGACCAAGTCTGTGAAGGTTTGGAAGTCACCTTGAAGACTTACCAAGAATGATTGGGCGATGTCTGTGTGACCTTAGCTCAAGGAGAATATGGTAAGGACTATGTGTCTTTGGACTGTATGTCCTTTGGTTCAAATACCAAGTCGCTCCAACCAGACCTACAACTGTTACAATAGTTGGAACTGGTCTACCAAATCAATGTCTTCACCGAGCTACTAGTTCTATTTCCTCAACCCTTCCATTTCCTCGCTTACTTGTTGATGAACTTGATTGTTACTATTTGAAGACTTTGACTGAAGACTTTCTCAATTTCCTCAACCCAAAATCTTCAGTCATCTTGTCTTCTGCCTGCTTATTCTATTTACATGCTATCTGTGCTTTGTGTATGTTTCATTTAATCATGAGGACTATGCTACTATATTGTTATGCATGCACCTGAGTACTTTGTTCCGCTCCTTGTATTTCATCACTTAGCAAATTCCTCAAGTAGTATTTCCTCAGTGATGAATTTTAAAAATTCGCCTATTCACCCCCTCTAGTCGATATAACGCACTTTCAATTGGTTTTAGAGCAACATACTCCCTTGTTCTGTGTGATTTTGGTTTAACCACCTGGAGTTTTAGTTATGTCGACTGGAGGTATGATCAAGGTCTCGGCTAGGTGTCCTACCTTCGATGGGACGGACTACCCCTACTGGAAGAACAAGATGTGCATGCATCTTGAGGCAATTGGCAACAATCTCTAGTACGTTGTGGAAATGGCGTTCCCTCCATCACTCCCTCCATAAATGCTGGTGATGTGAAGAGATTCAAGCAACTTGACTCTCAAGCAAATAATATCATATGTGGCCATCTGAGCAAAGGACAGTACAACAGAGTGAGTGCTTTGGAGACTGCAAAGCTTATATGGGATAGACTATCCAAGGTCAACGATGGAGTCTCAACCCAACGTGATTCTCGAGTTTACATTCTTTGCAATCTCTTCAACCGCTACAAAAGACTTGACAACAAAAATGTTCAGCAAACCTTCGACCGCCTCACTGATATCTCCAATGAGCTTCAAACACTGGGTGCCACTGACATCATCGACCATGAGGTGGTGAAGAAATTTCTGAGATCTATTGATTCCTCATTCGATACACTAGTGCTGATGATTCAAGAACGTGGAGACTACAAGTACTAGATCATGCTGATATCCTTGAGAGACTGAACACTCATGAACTGCAACTAGCTAAGAAGAGAGACCTCTATGGGCCAAGCTATGGAAGATCATGCGCACTGAAGGCCAAGGAAATTTCCTCATCCGAAGGAGAAGATTTTGATAGCAACCTTGGTGATCCTGAGGAACTAAGCTAGGAGCTAGCAATGCTCGTGAGGAAATTCCAGAAGTTCTCAAGGCATGGCCGCTTTGGAAGATCATCAAGAGGTGATGACATGAGATCATATTCTTCATCCCACGACTACAAGAAATGTACTTGCCACAAATGCAAGAAGCCAGGTCACTACATGGCTGATTGTCCTCAAGGGGTGAAGGAATCAAAGAAGAAGAAGTACAAGGATGACAGTTCAGATGACTCGAGGAAAAATAAAAAAATCTTGAAAAATCCTCATCTTCAAAGTCTTCCAAGTCTTCATCTCACAAGAAGAGCAGTTCCAGAAAGGCTCAGGCTTTTATCGGCAAGGAAATGGATTCTGAAGCTTAATCTCAAGAAAATGAGGAAGACGGGGAATCTGAGGAGTCAGACTCTACGGTGGCAAGCCTAGCTCTCGCTACTGCATTCGTTAGGAAGTCCATCTTCAACTGTGAAGAAAATGACGACTCCAACACTGTTGACGATGGCAACGATGACTTTGCTCCCATCTTTTGCTTCATGGAAAAAGGTGCCAAGGTACTCAAATATCCCTCCTCTGAATCAAGTGAGGATGAATCTGATGGAAATCTCAAACCTAGCTATTCCAAACTTGCTAATGTTGCCATCAAACAACAAAAGGCTTTGTAAAAGGTTCAAAATTTTCTAGACAAAAGCGATGACCTATTGGGTGAGGAACTGAATCGAACTCAAACCTTGACTGATAATCTTCAACAACTACAGTCTAAGTTTGATAAACTTCAAGGTCGTCATGGCACGCTCTTAGCCGATCATGAGAAGCTTTCTTATGAATTTATTCAATGAAAGCAAGATCTTGAGAAACTAAGGGTGAGCCACGAAGATCTTGAAAGGGAAAATGAGTCTTTGCTTGCTCAACAGATCAGTTCCACTCAGGAAGAATTCATTCCACCATGTTTGAAATGCATCGAACGTGAATCTGCTAATTCTTCACCTAAAAGTTCAATTGCTTCTATTGCTGCAAATTCTTCAACTATTTCTGTGGTCACAACTCGTCTGAGGATACCGCAAGTATCACTAACGAAAATGCAGGGTTGAAGGAATTGTATGTGACAGGCATGTACAAAAGCCTCAAAGGGCATCATGCTCTTTATGATGTGCTTAAAAAGCAGATCCTCAATAGGAACCCTAGGAAAGAGGGGATTGCATTTGAGAGGAAACTCAATGCTGATGGAACCTACTGGAAACCTGAGCAGTTTCCCAAAACCACTTGGGTTGCTGCAAAAGGACCTCCCATATATCCCTCTACTTTATCTGGCTTTACATGTGAATCTTCATATTCATCTGATGAGTCATTTGACTCCAACTATAAAGTGTTAAAAAATCAGAATGGTGAAGTATTTGCTAGATATGTTGGAACTAACTGCAGGAATGGTCCCCTATCAAGAATATCTGGGTTCCCAAAAGGTGCCTTGAAAGTCTTTAGGTAAATGTCCTCACGACACCACCTGTGAAGAACAGGAACCACAGATCAAATTCCTCATATGGACCAAAGTCCTCACGTGGATCAAATTCCTCACATGATCATCATCATGCTAATGCATCTGTTTTGCAGGGAAAATCTAAGGTCATGAATATGTGCATTATTTTCACAGCCCCAGTTTGTTGCATGTAATTAGTTGCGTCAGTGAGCATCATGCATCATGTTTATCTCAAAGAAATTTGAAATGAGGAATTTACAGAAGCCTCAGAAAATATTCTAAAATGATCAACCAAAATTTCTTCAAATGTTCCCAAGGAAATGTTCCTTTTTTATCTTTGAAAAATATTGGCAAGAAGAAAATTCAAACCAATATTTTTGGAGGTTCAAAAGTATTCATCTTGGGCCTTTGAGTTAATCTCTACTCCTAATGGAGCAGTTGGTAGTCTCGCTTCCAGGTTTTTTTTTCGTCCCACCACTTTCGTCCGGTTTTTTTTCGTAGGTTAACCGTCGTAGATTTTTTTTGATGATGGTTTCTTATTCACCGGTTTATTTACCCCTCAGCTCTTTCCTTGCAAATCAGGACTTTCCAAACGTGCACGCAATCACGGATCTAAATTTACTAACTTATCCAAATCAACCGATACCTTCCATTATTGCAAATTTCTTTAGGAAACAAATAATAGATTTTAAGGAAACAAATAAAAGATTTTTAAGACACATCATACTTTACTAATAATCACTAAAAATCAAATCTAAATTAATTAACCTTACCTTAAATCACTCAATCACTTTAATTAGAAAACATTTTCTTTCCTAACTGCACCTCGCTTAGTGTGCACATAACAATCCGAAGTAATTAGAGTCACATGATTGAATCCATTTATTTAGAGCGACATGATTGCGTTCCGGGATGGAGGCCATGATTTGGTCGAGGTCGTTGCTGCCTCCTACACTCAGGGTGTGTCGCCGAGATCGAGGCGAGCATGAGGAGCTGTGGCCACCGCCATGGTCACCTCATCGCAGGGGATGGAGCACGCCGTCGGCCTACAGCTTGTGGAGATCAGCACTTTCCAAACGTGCACGCAATCACGGATTTAAATTTATTAACTTATCCAAATCAACCGATATCTTCCATCATTGCAAATTTCTTTAGGAAACAAATAATATAATTTAAGGAAACAAATAAAAGATTTTAAAGACGCATCGTACTTTACTAACAATCACTAAAAATCAAATCTAAATTAATTAACCTTACCTTAAATCACTCAATCACTTTAATTAGAGAACATTTTCTTTCCTAACTGCACCCCGCTTAGAGTGCACATAACAATCCGAAGTAATTAGAGTCACATGATTGAATCCATTTATTTAGAGCGACATGATTGCGTTCCGGGATGGAGGCCATGATTTTGTCGAGGTCGTTGCTGCCTCCTACACTTAGGGTGTGTCGCCAAGATCGAGGCGAGCATGAGGAGCTATGGCCACCGCCATGGTCACCCCATCGCAGGGGATGGAGCACGCCGTCGGCCTACAGCTTGTGGAGATCACTGTTGCTCTTCAGGTCGCGTGGTGACCGGATCTTGCCGATGTGTCCCTCCCCGACGACCTCCTCTTCGCCCGGTTGGCCGGCATGGATCTCGCCACTACTGCCCTCAACTTCTCTACCTCGAGCTCGACGGTCAGCCACCATGGATCCCCCAGCTGGAGGGTCATGTGAACCAGCCGTCCTCCCATGCTGCAGCGGCGAGAAGGTGACATGGCTCTCCGTACACGAAGAGTGGAGTGTGGAGTTCGGTCAAGTACTTATATACTTGGCCTCTACTGCTGATCCATGTACATGGAGAAGAACAGACAACCGCTCATTCATGCTTCGTTCCACTCCTTTGCGCTACATTACTGGAGGTGACATTTTCCTATCTCTCTATGTTGTAACAAGCCTGTTGCCTGCATAGTTAATGGATTTTTTATTTAAATTATCGCTGCTTAGTGCTTTGTTGCAATTGTTCACGCAAGATTCTTATATATAATCTGAGCGTATGTAGACATACTTAGCTTTGCTATTCCATTTTTTTGGCGCATAGAAATAAGAGTATTGTCCAGGTTAGGTATTCAATTGAGTATGGTATTTGGATTGCTATCAGAATGTCTTTTCTATGCATGTGATTTCTCACATCTGGTTATAATATTTGTGAAGACATGCATTGCACGTGCACTTGGAAGCGGGCCCGTGGCCCGCGCTGGACGGCGCCGACGCCGACCCGAGCCACCTCGTCCGCGTATTCTTGGAGCTGTGGCTGGTCGATTTACATGAAATTAATTCCCTCAGTTCTGGTGGCAAATATAATGCACATAATCCATATTGTTATGCACTAGCGTGTATGTGTGAAATAGATGGATTATGGTCCCGTACCCAATAAGATGGATATGTGTGTGTGTTAGAGAGAGAGGGAGAGGGGGATAGAGAGTGAGGAAGACGGAGGGAGAGTGTGTGTCTGTGTGTGTGTGAGGATTTGATGGTAAAAAAGGTCGCCAATGTCGTAATATTGAACTCTTAAAGTTAATGTGGCCCCGTTGCAACGCACGGGCGTTCTTCTAGTCCCTATAGTATTTGAATTGGATTTATATTCATAATAACTAGTTTATGAATCCAATACTTCTGAAAAATGGTGAGTGGCTTTGAATATATTATATATAGCCACATGATAATTTTCAAAAGCTAAAAAAATGGTTTGGTCTTTGAACTAAATCAAAACAGAATAGCAAAATTAGAAAACAGAAACAAATTTGGAAAAAGAGGGAAAGCTAACCTGGCCTTACCTGCCGGCACACCAGACAACCCAACACTATGCGGCCCAGTGCTAGTTGTCTCCTAGCACGCGCCTGGCCAGCTCCACCCTGCCTGCTTACCTCCCCAGCGCGCCTAGAAGCGCCACGACGCCCTGGACCCGCCGCTCGCTTTCTCCCTCGCCCTCATACCCTCCCCTGGATCCCTCTCTCTCTCTCTCTCACCACCGAGCGGGGCTCGTAGCCACCGACGCTGTCCATCATGGCCACAGGCCGCCACACGCCTCGCCGACGCGCCAAGAAGCTCCATCGTCTCATCCTCGACCTCCTTGATAACCCACAAGTATAGGGGATCAATTGTAGCCTCTTTCGATAAGTAAGAGTGTCGAACCCAACGAGGATCTAAAGGTAGAATAAATATTCCCTCAAGTTCTATCGACCACCGATACAACTGTACGCACGCTTAGCGTTCGCTTTACCTATAACAACTATGAAAATAGAAGTACTTTGTAGGTGTTGTTGGATAGGTTTGCAAGATAATAAAGAGCACATAAATATAAACTAGGGGCTGTTTAGATGAAGACACAACTAAGTTAGTTTTAGTAAAGAGCTTTTGTCACGAGAAAGTTATTTGTCCCTAGGCAATCGATAACTAGATAGGTAATCACTATTGCAATTTTATTTGAGGGAGAGGCATAAGCTAACATACTTACTATTCTTGGATCATATGCACTTATGATTGGAACTCTAGCAAGCATCCGCAACTACTAAAGATCATTAAGGTAAAACCCAACCATAGCATTAAAGCATCAAGTCCCCTTTATCCCATATGCCACAACCCCCTTACTCGGGTTTATGCTTCTGTCACTCAAGCAACCCACTATAAGCGAATCATGAACATATTGGAACACCCTACAATGGGAATCCCTCACGCTTGCACGACACGGAGGGCACAATAGGACAGCACCAATAATAAAACATGCAACTCAAACCAATCACGATCATCAATTAACCGATAGGACAAAACGGATCTACTCAAACATCATAGGATAGCCATACATCACTGGGAAATAATATATAGCGTTGAGCACCATGTTTAAGTAGAGATTACAATGGGTAAAAGAGGGGTTACACCGCTGCATAGAGGGGGGAAGAGTTGGTGATGAGGGCGGTGAAGTTGTTGGTGTAGATCGCGATGATGATGATGGCCCCGGCGGTGTTCCGGCGCCACCGGAAGCAAGGGGGAGAGAGCCCCCCTTCTTCTTCTTCTTCCTTGACCTTCTCCCTAGATGGGAGAATGGTTTCCCCTCTGGTCCATGGGCTCCATGGCTTGGGAAGGGCGAGAGCCCCTCCGAGATTGGATCTGTCACTCTGTCTCTCTCTGTTTCTGCGCTCTGGGATTCTGCCCTTTCACTGTTTCTTATATATCTAGAGATCCGTAACTCCGATTGGATTGAAACCTTCGCCACGATTTTTTTTCCGAAAATTAGCTTTCTCGCGGTCAAAGAAGAGCATCAACCGCCATACGAGGTGCCCACGAGGGTCAGGGGCGCGCCCCCTGCCTCGTGGCCCCCTCGGGCTCCGTCTCGCGTTGATTTTTCTTCCAGAAAATCACAAATATTCCAAAAATATTCTCCAACCGTTTTTATCCCGTTTGGACTCCGTTTGATATGGGGTTTCTGCGAAACATAAAACATGCAACAAACAGGAACTGACACTGGGCACTGGATCAATATGTTAGTCCCAAAAATAGTAACAAAAGTTGCCAAAAGTATATGAAAGTGGAATAACATTGGCATCGAACAATAAAAAATTATAGATACGACGGAGACCTATCACTCCTCACTGAGCCATGCCCTGTCGGAAGCCCCGGAACGCCCTCACCGAACCCTTCTTCAACCTCCGGCCGTGGAGATGGCCGACGACTGTGCGCCCTCTCCGATGCTTCCCCGAGCTCGATGAGACCGCTGAACAAACTGCTGTGAGCTCCTGCGTGGATTCCCTCCTTCTCCCCTTCGATTTCGAGTCGTAGATGTCGCCCCCTTGCCAACCGTAGCCGCCTGACCTCATCACCGACACAGCCCCAGTGATCAAACGGTCACCATGACTAGTCCAAAATGCTCCCTAAAACGCGTAGCACCCCGCTAGCTCATCGCCTCGCTCGTTTGTGCACCGTAGCGCCTACCCTGCAACCCACCAAACTCCGGCCGCCGCCTCTATAATGGCCGTCGTTGTTTCCGGTGTTCCCGAGGCCTCCCGATCGCTCTGCTAGACACAGTCAAGCGCGGGCTACCTTCTGGTGTGCCTGGCGCGTCCAGCCGCCGCCAGTAGCGCAGCCCCGGCTAACATCCGCCGCGTTTTGGGTCGTTGTCGGCCGAACTCCGGCGAGTGCTGATGTGGCACATCATTAGGGCCTAATTACTTGTTACTTAACCCCCCCTGGGCCACTGACACATGGGCCCCATGCCCTAATTAACCCCAGCTTTATTTCTTCTTAGATTAGTTATAACCCAATAGGATCCACACGTCAGAGTTGACCGTGATGACGTGGCCGTTGACCGGACCCACCTGTCCATGACACTAATGACACCGTGTCACAGACCAGTGGGCCCCATGGGTCAGGTTTGACCTGGACCGGCCCCTATTGATTTGCTAACGTCACATCGATGTCTTGCTGATGCAGTAAACTATTTTCTGATTTTAAATTAAATCAGAGATGATTTATTATTTCAGAAAATAGCTAAAACTTAAAAAAATCATATAAATTAAACCGTAGCTTAGAATGAAATAATTTATATATGAAAAATTATCAGAAAAAATCCAATCTATCCATCTGTACCATTTTCATGCATGTTAGAAAGACTTTTGGCTACTATTTATGAGAAATAAAATGAATGGCATTTGAATAATCACATATGGAGTTTGAATTTGAATCTATGGTTCAAACCAACTTCATTTAATCTGGTTGCTAGTTGCATTGATTGTGCTCCTTCTCTATTGCCAGTGGTTGTTCCTTCTCGATAGACGTTTTCCAATGTTTAGATCGATGACACCGATGAAGAGCTATATCATCTTCAGAAGTGCCAGGCAAGGAAAACCCCCTTGTTCATTCCAATACAATCCCACTCTCTCGCTCCTGCTATCTTTTACTACATAGGACAACAACATTTCAACTGTTACATGCTGCGGTAGTTGAATTCCTTTCCTCTGCATGACCTATCTTTGCCATAGTAAATACTTGAAATCCAGTAGCATGAGTAGGAGTTGTTTGATCCTTGATGTGCCTACTCATTCATGCTTGTTTGTCATGCCTGCTACTACTTAGAGTTGAGTCAGGTCTGATTCATCGGGGATGAATTGGAATGTTGTGAACATGTCCTACTATTGAGAGCTAAGTGTGTGAACACAATTTGGTAAAGGTAGCGACGAGAGGCCATGTAGGAGTACATGGTGGGTTGTCTCATTGAAACCGTCCTCAGGAACTGAGTTCCGTGTCTGTGATCCAAGATTGTTGCGACCACACATTGGGTTCCGGTAACTCGACCCCTCTCGACTTATTAATCAACTCGATCTCTGTCTAGGAGTTGCAACTAGTTTCTGGTGTTTGTAGGTTGTGTTAGTAGTCTACCAAGTGGCACCCGGTACAGGTGGGCTTGAGACAGACTAGGCACCGTAGCACGGTGTACCAAGTGTCGCCCGTTTGGTGGGCTTGGGAACCCTGCTCACATCGTTTGGGGCCGTGAGTGACACCGCATCTGGATCTCCTTGCGGATGGAACCCGAATAGGTGATAAACCTGGACTAGTGTCTTGCGTGGTTAGTCAGGTCATGGCCGACACCCTCGCCAGGCTTCCGCTTGAAGGTTGCCGAGATACATGACGTGTACATGGCGGTAAGTGGCGAGAGCGTGTGTGAAGAAGTACACCCCTGCAGGGTTAACATGATCTATTCGAGTAGCCGCATCTACGGTAAAGGACTAGTGGTTGCTTATACAGTTCATAGACAAGTGAAAGTGGATAATCTAAAACACGCAAGATAAGCATGAGTGTTGTTTATGGCCTTCACATAGGGAGACGGGAGCGGATCCATAGTGGTGTATTGATATGGTGAATATGTGGACTCGTGCGCCACCTCAAAAGAGTTACTAGCAGTCGTAATACAGGATAGCCACTAAGTCAAAGCTGGCTTGCTGCAGTTAAACTCCACCACCCCTTTGTTGATACTGATGCATATGTAGCTAGATCTGATGTAAGTCTTGCTGGGTACATTTGTACTCATGTTTGCTTAATTTATGTTTTTGTAGAGAGACTTCAGTCTCATTAGTAGTTTCGCGTGGACTTCGACATTTAGCTTGTTACCTCAGCTACGATCTTGTACCCTTGGGAGGGTCTTGTAGATAGTCAGGCTTCTCAGCCTTTTTCATTTATAGTTGTCTGTACTCAGACATGTTATGCTTCTGTTGCCTGTATGCTCTGTATGTTGGGTCATGTGACCCATGTTTGTAATATCTGGCTCTCCGAAGCCTTTAAAATAAATACTCTGAGTTGTAGAGTTTTGTTGTGATACCATGTTGTATTTGCCCATATCAAGCATATTGTGTGTATGATTTGAAATGCTTGGTATGTGTGGGATCCAACAACCTAGTTGTTTACTCTTGGTAGCCTCTCTTATGGGGAAATGTCTCCTAGTGCTTCCACCGAGCCATGGTAGCTTGCTACTGCTCCGGAACACTTAGGCTGGCCAGCATGTGTCCTTCTTCGTTCCTGTGTCTGTCCCTTTGGGGAAATGTCACGTGTTGTTCCTTTAAGTCCTTATAGCTTGCTATGACTTGGGTTCGTATGTTGATGATCGACACATTCGTTGCTGGGTCCTGTATGCCTGTCCCTGTAAGTTAGCGCCACCTTGGGTTTACGACTAGTCATGTCGGCCCGGGCTCTTTGTCATATGGATGCTAGCGACACTATCATATACGTGAGCGAAAAGGCGCGGTCCCGGGCCAGGTAAGGTGGCACCCATGGGAATACCGTGCGTGAGGCTGCAAAGTGATATGATGTGTTACATGCTGGATCGGTGTGACTTAGGATCGGGGTCTTGAGAATTATTCCTCAAATCATTGTTTTCATAAATCCTCGAAGAATTTCTCTGCTTACTCATATGAATATTCTGACCCCTTTTTTCTGAAATGAAGTGCACTGGTATCAATGCAACCTTTCTCTTATGGAGCTCGCAGAATGATGAACTCTTTGCCACCCCTCTAGATGTGGGTGGTGAAGAAAAAGAAATAATCTCTTATGCAGGGTCAGGTCTCTAGATGAACTTGAACGTCTGAAGAATTTGCTGGAGACATGAGAATGCTTGAAAGGACGCAAGCTAATCATGAAGAAATTAATTAATCATTTGTCACGCCCTTATACTGTTGTATCTATTGTAATGCTTGATGAAATTATATCTGATGAATTTGATGTTATATTCTTCACAAAGTAAGTATATGAGTTCATAAGATGCACTAATTTATCTGTAGGATGAATGTCTCAAAGCTGCTGAGTGGGCCTTCGACAGTGGATGTACAAATCACATGACTCATGACAAGAACTTACTGATGGACTCTGCTCTATCTCCATCACATCTGAAGCATATTACCTACGCTGACAAAGGAAAAAAACAAGGTATTGGATCTAGGTAGGGTTGCAATCTCAAAGGATCGACACATGGATAAAGTCATGCTCATCGAGTCCCTCGGATTCAACCTCATGTCTGTCTCAATGCTTTGTGATCTTGATATGGTTGTCATCTTTGGCAAATATCGCTGCATAATGCTCATGGAATCTGACAATTCCAAAGTCGTCGAAGGCTTTAGGAGAGAATACTTGTATATTGTTGATTTCTCTGCAGGACCACAGCCTGCCACATGTCTACTTGCAAAAGCTTCAGAAGGCTGGCTATGGCGTCAACGACTAGGTCATTCTGGCATGAGGAACTTGCACACACTAACAAAGAAGAAGCACGTCATTGGCATCAAGGGTATCAAATTCCTCAAAGACCATCTTTGTGGGGCTTGTGAGGCTGGAAAGATGACCAGATCCAAGCATCCCTCAAAGACTATCATGACTACCACTCGTCATTTTGAATTGCTTCACATGGACCTCTTTGGCCCGACTCATTATGCCACACTAACAAATGCAACATCTCTATATGGCTTTGTTATCGTTGATGATTATTCTCATTGCACCTGGCTGCATATCATCACTTACAAAACTGAAGTGTAGGAATCTTCAAACGATTTTCCTCAAGGGCCTCGACGAATTTCATTGTGAAGATCAAGCATATCCAGAGTGACAATTGGACCGAGTTCAAGAACATTGGTCTTGATGACTATCTTGATGTGGTATTACTCATGAGTTATCTGCCCCATACACTCCTCACCAGAATGGCGTCGTGGAGCGCAAGAATAGGACTCTTGTTGAGATGGCTTGCACAATGCTTGATGAATACAAGACGCCTAGTCACTTCCGGCCTGAGGCTATTGATACTGCATGCCACATCATCGACAGGGTATATCTTCACAATTTCTACAAGAAAACTTCATATGAGCTCCTCACTGACAAGAAACCCAATGTGAGTTATTTGAAAGTCTTCGTTGCTAAATGTTGGATTAGAGATCCTCATCACAATTCTAAATTTGCACCGAAAACACATGAGGGTTTTATGCTTGGTTACGGAAAGGACTTGCACACCTATAGAGTCCTCAACACCCATCACCACAAGGTTGTTGAAACTGCAAATGTGTGGTTCGATGAGACTAACAGCTTGCAAAGAGAGCACCTACCTCTTGTGCTAGATGAAGTACCTCCTAAAGAATCCATTAAGCTCAAGGCTACTGAGGATGTCATACCCACTGAAGAACCTGCTGAAGAAGTTATTCCAGACCATGAAGAAAATCATACTGGTGCACCTGAGGAAAATGGTGCTGAAGAAAATGCTCAGCCCAATCAAAGTCATCAACCTGCTCATCCTCGTCTAGCAAATGAAGTGCAGATTGACAAAATCCTTGACGACATCAATGCACTAGGTCCTCTCACACGCTCGAAAGTTTCATATTTGTCTAAATTTTGTGGCACTTCGTTTTTTTCTCTATCATAGAGCCCACCAAAGTTGATGAGGCATTTCTGGAGCCTGAATGGATTCAAGTTATGCAAGAGGAATTGCATCAATTCGAGCTCAACAATGTGTGGGAACTTGTCAAGCGACCAGATCCTCGCAAGCAAAATATCATAGGTACCAAGTGTATCTACCACAACAAGCAAGACGAAAATGTCCAAGTGGTGAGGAATAAGGCTCGTCTTGTAGCTCAGGGCTACACACAGGTTGAAGGAATTGATTTCGATGAAATTTTTGCAGCTGTTGCTAGACTTGAAGCTATTCGCATATAGCTTGCTTATGCTAACCAGCATAATATCATCTTATATCAAATGGATGTGAAAAGTGAATTCCTCAATGGTAAGCTTGAGGAAGAAGTATGTGTTGCTGAACCCCTGGGTTTTGAAGATCCTAAGCATCCTGACAAAGTCTTCAGACTCAACAAGGCCCTCTATGGCCTCAAGCAGGCCCCTCGGGCATGGTATGATACACTGAAGGAATTCCTCATGAATAAAGGCTTCAAACCCGGTTCACTTGACCCAACTCTTTTCACTAAAACTTATGGTGATGAATTATTCATGTGCCAAATTTATGTAGATGATATTATCTTTGGCTGTACTGACACACGTTACAGTGACGAATTTGCCTATATGATGAGTGAAAGAATATCAAATGTCTATGATGGGAGAATTGAAATTCTTCTTAGGTCTTCAAATTCGTTAACAATGCAATGGCATCTTCATATCTCATGAGAAATACCTCAAAGATGTACTGAGGAAATTCGGCATGCAAGATTGCAAAGGAGTCAAAATCCCTATGCCCACAAATGTGATCTCTACACCGATGAAAATGGTAAAGACTTTGGTCAAAAGGTATACCGCTCCATGATTGGCTCTTTATTGTATCTATGTGCATCTAGGCCAGATATTTTGCTTAGTGCTTGCATGTGTACCCGATTTCAAGCTACACCGAAGGAATCACACCACAAGGCTATGAAACATATTCTTCGATATCTAGCTCACACTCCAACACTTGGATTATGGTATCCCAAGGGCTCGGCTTTTGATCTCGTTGGATATTCTAACTCTGACTATGCTAGTGATTGGGTGGATCGCAACATTAGGCACATGTCATTTCCTCGGACGATCCTTAGTATGTTGGTCCTTGAAGAAGCAGAACTGTGTATCACTCTCTACTGCTGAAGCTGAGTACATTGCTGCTGGTTCTTGTTGTGCTCAGTTGTTGTGGATAAAGCAAACCCTCAAGTACTATGGCATCAATGTGAAGGATGTTCCTCTCTACTGCGACAACGAGAGTGCCATCAAAATTGCTCACAACCCAGTTCAACACTCGAAGACAAAGCACATCTAGATTTTTCATCATTTTCTTTGAGATCATCTGTTTGAAGGGCGACATCTCCATCGTCCATGTGAAGACTGAAGAACAACTGACCGATATCTTCACTAAGCCCTTGGATGAAAAGAGATTTTGCAAGTTGCGGTGTGAGATAAATATCTTAGAATCTTTGAATGTTCTTTGAAAGGACACACATCCTAACACTTACGCAAAATTCATGACTTAGATGTGTAACACACGAAGTAAGGTTTTTCTTCAATCAATGAAGACTAACCCTCTAAGTGTGAAGAAATTAAGGAAGAATTTGGTTCTTAGAGCCCTATGACAATTGTACGCGGTGTCTGATGTCATCATTCTTATACGGTGAGTCATGCCACCAACCAAAGTTGAAAATCTTCAAATTTGAGTTTTTCGTTATTCTTCAGATTTTCAAATTCCTCAAGTTTGCAATTTCTTCAAATTTTTCGACTAGTGTTCTTCATTGGCTATATATATTTGAGTTTTTAGTGTCCTCAATAGCATTCACTTATTGCTAATTCTTCAACTTGATTTTCTTTGAAGTGAATGTGATCGGACCCGTTCCCCCTCTATGCTAAACTCAACCCAGTCTGTTCACAATTTCTTCATGTGCGTTCTATTTGAAACCTGTTCAAAGTCTTCACTGTGTCCTTGACAGCTGAAGAATTTGCAAATGAAACATTAAAAATTTCGTATCAAATTTTGGTTGTTGCCGCTCAAACTGTTCCGCTTCCCATGCCGGATTAAAATACTCACCCACGACCCCCCATGATCTCCCCCTCTCAGTACGTGGGTGACACATGTCGTTAGGATAGAAAGGGTCAGGGGCATGTTCGTCCAAAATCTTCGGGCGAACAGTTTTTCACTGCGGCTATAAATACCCCTTACCCTCTTCAGACCTCATTTACTCCGCTCGACTGCTACTATCCTTGCTCGAGCTCAAACCTAGCATTGCCGCTAGATTCCATCATTGCCGGTGAGGAAGAGATTCACTGCCTCGACCTCATCGCCGTCGTACTCGCGCCGACCATGGATATCTTCACTCCGCCACCGCCGTAGCTGCCTCCCGCCGCCGAGTTAGGGCGTGGGAGATCTGGACTGACGAACTTCTCCATCTCAACTCCCAGTTCATCATATTATTCATCAAGGGTAATTAAAATCTGATTTTACTGCCCTACTTTGATTCTTATGATTTTCATAAAATCCTCAAAAGGTGTTTATTCTTCAATGATCTACTCCTTCAACACCGCAATGCTTTCTTTCCTTGATTTGTTTCTCTAAGCTACAATTTTCCTCAAGATTCCTTAATTGTGTGGATTTTCTAATCTGTACAACTCTGGAACCTAAGTCAAGAACGCGTAGTGAAATTCCTCAAGACATGTATGGTCAAATTCCTCAACTTGATACGTTTTGAAAATTTTCTGAGAACGCATATGACCTCTCCAAATTCTTCGCACCTATACTCTATTCACAGGTACAAAATGTCTGCTGATGATTCACAAGGTTGTCATCAACTTAACTCATTTGCAGCGTTCCTTGAAGAAAAATTGCATACCTCCTCAGAATCATCAAAAGTTCAAAATCCTCAAGTAAGGAAAATGGCAGAAGGGAAAAGACCTCAGAATGGAGGAAAGAGGCCAGAAACAAACACCGCATTCGAAATCCCTGAGGGTATCTATGATGAATATTGCACACCTGATGAAGATACTCATGGGAAAGAGACCAAGACACAGTGCAAAGTGCGCATACAGAGGATTGAGAGGAGATGGGCAAAGAAATGGAAGGAATATCATTATGTTACTCCCAAGTGCATGAAGAAATTCGCTGTAAATCCTCCATGGACCACCTCTGGTTGCTGGCCAACGAGCTGATCCTACCAGCATCAAGCATGGTGAGGAATTTCCAAAGGAATAGGCCAAGCGCCAAGCCAAGCTTTAGAAAGTTGCTGCAGAAGCAATGAGGAAATTCAGTGAGGACTCTCAAGCTGGTGCTGGTGAGGCCGCTATCTGTAAAACTGCGCCAGAGAAGGCGATGCAGAAGAAATCCGCTTTGAAGCCAAAGTCTTCAAGCTCACGGCCAAGTTCCTCAACAGCAAAGCCCTTAGGGAAAGTACCTCAAGCAACTTCCTCAAGGGCAGTGCAAATTCCCTCAGTTGCTGCCGCAAAGTCCTCAACACCTGTGCATCTTGCAATGTGTCAATGAACTACTGGATTTTCAATTGCCTCAGGGGCATCTGCATCTTCCTCAGCTCAACCAGAGTCCTCAAGTGCTCCAACTTTTCTGAAGGTCAAGTCCACTAGAAAGAGGCCAAGTCCTCATAAGAAGCAAGTGGCGTTCCATGTTCCATATGATGATAATAAAGCTGATGATGAAGTACTTGCAGAAATCATCAGAGACAGACAACAAAGGGCTGCAAGAGCCAAAGGCAGCTCTGTGCCTCTTATGCTGGATCCAAAGAAGATCGTCAACTTCATTGACATATGGCACAAGGATCCAAACACTCCACTCCCTGACCTGAACTTGACTCCTAGACAAAGTCACATGCTGACTGCCTTCATGAGTGAAGAAAAATGGAAATTTGAAAAGGCCAGGCAAGTCAAGAAGGACCAGTACAAGGAACGATTTCTTAGGAACAATGTTCTCACTTTATCTCCTGAAGAACTTGTCAACTTTTAGAAGGAAATCAAAGTCCTCAGTGATCAGTTTGACTGATACCATGCGGATTGGCTCGATGCCATGGTCAGATTTGTCAACCTCTCCAAGAACCTCAATGTAAATGTTGCTGCTCCATCGTAACATCAAATTCCTCAGGCTAAAGCTTTTGTTTAGCCTGTTGAAGAAAATGAAAGGGCAGCTGAAGAAATTCAGGCTACTAAAGAAGCGACCAGGGCAGCTGAAGAAATTCCTGCTCTTGAAGAAACTGACAGGGCAACCACAAATTTTGCACCTGAAGAACAACCCAGGCCAGTTGAAGAATCTGCTGTGCCTGAAGAAACTGAGAATGCTAGGGCGTCTGCATCAGTCGTGCCTGAAGAAAATGCACCAACTTCATTTGCTCCTCATGCAACATCTTCAAAGGTGAAGAAAACCACACTTCCTTCTGCATCAGAAGTGAAGAAAACAAAGGCCGCGAAGAAGAATCCGCAAAGAAAAGGAAAGCATCAACCTCTGCAGAGTCCTCAGCTCCCAAGAAAGTGAGGACTTTGACAAGCACATTCAGTGAACCAATTGATGTTGTTCCAATCTCAATTTTACCATCAAAGGAATTAGTTCCATTTGGTGAAGAATATGTCATTCCTGATGATGACATTGATGAAGAAAATCCTTCTGTTGCTTCCTCAAAGTAGTTAGATAAAGAAATTGAAGTGGAAGATGTTATTTCAACACCACTGGTATCATTGCCTATGCCTCAGTTCACTGCTGAAGAGGTGTGCGTACAAGAAATTGATGAGGATGTGGATATTGGCTCAACTACTCCTATTCTGAATGATGATTATTGGGAAAATCTTCACCCCAATCGCCACACCCCTACATCAAGTTCCTTAGTCCCTTGTGCAGACTGAAGAAATATTGATAGGGTCTGAAGGACGTCAAACTTCTCTCCAATCTATTCCCGAAGAAATTCAAGCTGCCACAACTGAAGAAGTGGAGAATCGGACTACTGCTGAAGAACCTGAACTTCAAAATCATCTCATGCAAGTGTTGATGAAGCCTTTGCGGCTAGGCCAAGCTCCAAGAACCACTTTCCTCGTGAAGATTTGTTGTATGTGCCAAGGACCGTCAATCGCATATTGATCAAAACCCTTAGTCCGATCAAAGGCCACAATTCTGAAGAAGAAGAAGTTGTTGGCATCATGAAGAATCTGTTGTTCAACATCATTCATGGGATTCCCATTAACTATCATGATTTCTTCATGAGGACTTTGGCCAATGTTGTGTTGTCACTGTTTGAATTGAAGCCCTATGCTCCCTTGATAATGAAATTCATTAGAACCAGGTCTTCAATTCCATACAAGGCTGACTTTTAGAACCACCTTAGCTTTCTGCCTCCTATTGAAGTCCTGAAAAGGACTATTTCCTCAGTTAATGAAAAGGAAAAGTTGCTGTTATTGATGAAGGCACTCGTCCATTGGATGGTCAATTTCGTAAGGCTGCATCTTATTGCACCAATGATGACTTTGCAACTCAAGACTCTGTTGCTAAAGCCACTGAGCAAAATCCTCAAGACACTGCCCCTCGTGTGATGACTGATCGTGAGCTACTTCTAAGTCTTCACCAAAAAGTCGATCGCAATCACAAGTGGGTCAAGAATCTGGCTCAATTCTTCAGAACATGATTGTCATGCAAAACATTGTGAAGAAGAATCCCTATCATGCACATGAAATCTTCAATTGCACATACTTTTTCATCTCTACAGTGATGAAGACCTCAAGCAGATGGACTTTCAGCAGAACTTTGACTGGTCTCATCCTCCTTAGAAGTTGGTCACAAGTTCCTCAATTGGTCACACGTTTATTTTCTTCATCTCGTGCGACGGATGACGCTGAGGATCTCGGCGACACTGCGACAGGCCCTACATCGACAAACAACCCCGACAACGCTGGCGCTCCTCCTTCGACCTCAAGCTTATATTCTTCAGGGGCGTTGGTCCTCATTTTTCGACCCTTTTGGTCATTTGATGACAAAGGGGAGAAATTTGAGTTAGTCTTCAAGCGGGTCTCTATGTATAGGTTGTTTTTCTTTAAGTTGCAACTCTTGCTCTTTTGAGGTGTTTGTTTGATGAGTTGTAAAATTAAGTCAGATGCTGGTCTGATACTTTTGAACTGCTTTCTGCATGCCTATTTACTCAAGTTACTTAATGCACACATGCTGAATTATGTCAGACACCATTTTCCGTCATGCATTTCAAATTCTTCATACTATATATTAAACACACGAATGGATTACAAGATATAGGGGGAGATCTCAAAGATTTCATCCTACCATGTGCATTTGCAGTCCAAAGCAAATTCCTCAAATATGCACATCTTGAGGGGGAGTTCTTCTATATCTTGCAATCAAATTCCTCAATATCAGTATTTACACTTCATATTTTTATCACCGTTGAAAAGTTAACCTATTTGTCATCAATCACCAAAAAGGGGGAGATTGTAAGTGCATCAAGTGCCCCTTAGCGATTTTGGTGTATTGAAGACTTATAGATTAAGGGACTATTGTGTTTGTGAGTATACATAGGTATTATAAGCCTGTGAGGAGTTTGATATTTCTGAAGAAAGTCGGCCCCTAAAAACGAA
Source organism: Triticum dicoccoides (assembly GCF_002162155.2). NCBI lineage: Eukaryota > Viridiplantae > Streptophyta > Magnoliopsida > Poales > Poaceae > Triticum > Triticum dicoccoides. The sequence goes on along the minus strand of NC_041381.1, from coordinate 366,004,582 downwards.
TGTCTTCATCTAAAGACTTTGGTTTTCTTGAAGACTTTGAAAATGAGGAAATTGGTGTGACCCTGAAGATATTGATATTGATGCGAGGATTGGTGAAGCGTGAAGACTTTTGGTTTCATAGTTTCATTTTCTTTTCTTGAGTCATAGGAAACACCGTACTGTTAAAGGGGCTCAAGGTAATACTAAGGAAAAGTTTCCAAGTGATACTCATCTCAAAGCCTACACATACCCAATCCTTCGAGTGAAGCCTTTTGGAAATCACATACAGTTCAATCAATTTCTTCAGTGACAGAGACGAAGATCTTCTAGTCTTTGAGGATTTTGTTCTGACTAAGGAGTTAGGAATTCGCCAGTGCTAATTGCCTACAGTGAGGAACATGATAGCCTGAGGAATTTGAGAGCTCAAATTTCTGACCATTGTTGTGCTTCACGCCAGCTGTCACAAATATCTTATCCACATAACGGTCATATCATTAGGGGCATTTATGTCTTATCATGTTGAGCTACTCCCCGGCTATAAATAGCCGCCCCCTTCAACCACTAGCTAGTTGGCTACTCCGAGAGAAACTGACACTTATCATTTAGAGCATCCCATCCTCCGAGGACTTTGAGAGAAAATCATCAGTTAGGAAAAACCCAAAACTCCAACACCTAAAACCCAAAGTGATTGAGCATCACTGAAAAGATTGTTCCTGTGTGGAACCGACGCTTGTTACCTTTGAAGACTATGCATCTTCCAGACGGTTAGGCATCAAGGTCTAGAGCATCCTAGAGGAATTGTGGATCGCCAAGTGACCAAGTCTGTCAAGGTTTGGAAGTCACCTTGAAGACTTACCAAGAGTGATTGGGCGAGGTCTATGTGACCTTAGCAAAAGGAGAATATGGTAAGGACTATGTGTCTTGCGACTGTGTGTCCTTTGGTTTAAATACCAAGTCGCTCCAACCAGACATACGACTGTCACAATAGTTGGAACTGGTCTACCAAATCACTGTCTTCACCGAGCTACTGGTTCTATTTCCTCAACCCTCCCATTTCCTTGCTTACTTGTTGATGAACTTGATTGTTACTATTTGAAGACTTTGACTGAAGACTTTCTCAATTTCCTCAACCCAAATTCTTCAGTCATCTTGTCTTCTGCCTGCTTATCCTGTTTACACGCTCTCCGTGCTTGATAACCCACAAGTATAGGGGATCGCAATAGTTTTTGAGGGTAGAGTATTCAACCCAAATTTATTGATTCAACACAAGGGGAGCCAAAGAATATTCTCGAGTATTAGCAGTTGAGTTGTCAATTCAACCACACCTGGATAACTTAGTATCTGCAGCAAAGTATTTAGTAGTAAAGTAGTATGATAGTAGTGGTAACAGTGGCAAAAGTAATGATAGCAGTTTTGTAGTAATTGTAACAGTTGCAACGGTAAAGTAAATAAGCAAAGCACAATATATGAAAAGCTCGTAGGCATTGGATCAGTGATGGATAATTATGTCAGATGTGATTCCTCATGTAATAATTATAACATATGGTGAGACAGAACTAGCTCCAATTTATCAATGTAATGTAGGCATGTATTCCGGATATAGTCATACGTGCTTATGGAAAAGAACTTGCAGGACATCTTTTGTCCTACCCTCCCATGGCAGCGGGGTCCTAATGGAAATTAAGGGATATTAAGGCCTCCTTTTAATAGAGTACCAGACCAAAGCATTAGCACTTAGTGAATACATGAACTCCTCAAACTACGGTCATCATCGAGAAGTATCCCGATTATTGTCACTTCGGGGTTGTCGGATCATAACACATAATAGGTGACTATAGACTTGCAAGATAGGATCAAGAACTCACATATATTCATGAAAACATAATAGGTTTAGATCTGAAATCATGGCACTCGGGCCCTAGTGACAAGCATTAAGCATAGCAAAGTCATAGCAACATCAATCTCAGAACATAGTGGATACTAGGGATCAAACCCTAACAAAACTAACTTGATTACATGGTAAATCTCATCCAACCCATCACCGTCCAGCAAGCCTAGATGGAATTACTCACGCACAGCGGTGAGCATCATGAAATTGGTGATGGAGGATGGTTGATGATGACGACGGTGATGAATCCCCCTCTCCGGAGCCCTGAATGGACTCCAGATCAGCCCTCCCAAGAGAGATTAGGGCTTGGCGGCGGCTCCGTATCATAAAACGCGATGAAACTTTCTCTCTGATTTTTTTCTCCGCAAAAGGGAATATATAGAGTTGGAGTTGAGGTGGGTGGAGCAACAGGGGGCCGACGAGGCAGGGGGCGCGCCCAGGGGGAGGGGGCATGCCCCCAACCCTCGTGGACAGGGTGTGGGCCCCTGGCCTTGATTCTTTCGCCAGTATTTTTTATATTTTCCAAAAGTTATCTCCGTGGATTTTCAGGTCATTCCGAGAACTTTTTTTTATGCACAAAAATAACACCATGGCAGTTCTCCTGAAAACAGCGTTAGTCCGGGTTAGTTTCACTCAAATCATGCAAGTTAGAGTCCAAAACAAGGGTAAAAGTGTTTGGAAAAGTAGATACGTTGGAGACGTATCAACTCCCCCAAGCTTAAACCTTTGCTTGTCCTCAAGCAATTCAGTTGATAAACTGAAAGGGATAAAGAAAAACTTTTACAAACTCTGTTTGCTCTTGTTGTTGTAAATATGTAAAGCCAGCATTCAAGTTTTCAGCAAAGATTATGAACTAACCATATTCATAGTAACACTTAGGTATCATGTTTACTCATATCAATGACATAATCAACTATCGAGCAATAATAATAAAACTCGGATGACAACACTTTCTCAAAACAATCATAATATGATATAAGAAGATGGTATCTCGCTAGCCCTTTCTGAGACCGCAAAACATAAATGCAGAGCACCTTTAAAGATCAAGGACTGACTAGACATTGTAATTCATGGTAAAAGAGATCCAGTCAAGTCATACCCAATATAGACTAATAGTAATGCATGCAAATGACAATGTGCTCTCCAGCGGGTGCTTTTTAATAAGAGGGTGATGACTCAACATAAAAGTAAATAGATAGGCCCTTCGCAGAGGGAAGCAGGGATTTGTTGAGGTGCCAGAGCTCGATTTTAAAATAGAGATGAATAACATTTTGAGCGGTATACTTTCACTATCAACGCAACAACTATGATATCTCGATATCTTCCATGCTACATACATTATAGGCGGTTCCCAAACAGAATGGTAAAGTTTATACTCCCCCACCACCAACAAGCATCAATCCATGGCTTGCTCAAAAAAACGAGTGCCTCCAAGTAGCAACAGCCCTGGGGAGTTTTATTTAATTATTTTGATTTTCTTTGATCTTTTTGATCATGGGACTGGGCATCCCGATTACCGGCCATTTTCTCGTGAATGAGGAGCAGAGTCCACTCCTCTTGAGAATAACCCACCTAGCATGGAAGATACAGACAACCCGAGTTGAAACATGAGCTGCTCGAACATACAAACAGAATTTCATTTGAAGGTTTGGAGTTTGGCACATACAAATTTACTTGGAACGACATGTAAATACCGCATATAGGAAGGTATGGTAGACTCATATGGAATAACTTTGGGGTTTATGGTGTTTGGATGCACAAGCAGTATTCCCGCTTAGTACAGGTGAAGGCTAGCAAAAGACTAGGAAGCGTCCAACTGAGAGAGTGACAACAGTCATGAACATGCATTAAAATTAATCAACTCTGAGTGCAAGCATGAGTAGGATATAATCCACCATGAACATAAATATCGTGAAGGCTATGTTGATTTTGTTTCAACTACATGTGTGAACATGTGCCAAGCCAAGTCACTCGAATCATTCAAACGAGGATACCACCCTATCATACCACATCATAACCATTTTAATAGCATGTTGGCATGCAAGGTAAACCATTATAAGCTCCTAGCTAATTAAGCATGGCATAAGCAACTATAATCTCAAATTGTCATTGCAAACATGTTTATTCATAATAGCCTGAATCAGGAACGATGAACTCATCATATTTACAAAAACAAAAGAGGTCGAGTTCATACCAGCTTCTCTCATCTCAATCAGTCCATCATATATCATCATTATTGCCTTTCACTTGCACGACCGAATAGTGTGAATAATAATAATAATAGTGCACGCGCATTGGACTAAGTTGGAATCTGCAAGCATTCAATTCAAGGGAGAAGACAAGGTAATATGGGCTCTAAGTTAAATAAACAATCATGCATATGAGAGCCACTAAGCATTTTCATTATGGTCTTCTCCTCTCGACCCCCAAAGGAAAGAAAAGAAAACTATTTACAAGGGAAAGCTCCCAACAAACAAAATAAGAATGAGAAATATTTTTGGGTTTTCATTTTAATTACTGCTACAAGCATGGAAATTAAACTAACTATTTTTTTTTGTTTTTCTTCAGGTTTATCAAACACACAAGAAGAAAGATAGAAAAAGAAAATTAAACTAGCATGGATAATACAATGAAAGAGTATGAACACCGACAACTAGAGTAAGTGTGTGTGAGCATGAATGTAATGTCGGTGAGAAATACGTACTCCCCCAAGCTTAGGCTTTTGGCCTAAGTTGGTCTATGGCCAAGGATAGCCTGACTGATATCCGATGTTATAACTGGGGTCGTACTGAGATGCAGCAGCCATTGCCTCCTGAGCCGCGGCATGTTGGCGAGCTGCCTCCGCTCTCCTCTCATGTTCGGTTGCCTCCTCCCTGGTTACAACATATCTTTGTTTTACCTGGTAATAAAAAAGGGAAGGAGAAGGGAGAGTAACATGGACAGCATGGCGTTTGTTAAAGATTAGTCGATACTGGAGGAATTGTTCATTCCTCACAAGAAAATGATGACTGGCTATAGCATCATAATCTAAATAAGCGGGAAGCAACTCCCTATCACCCTCACGTGGAGGTATACCAAGATAATTAGCAACACAGGTTGCATAAATCCCTCCAAATAAATCTCCAACTAAACCATTATTATGCAACCTACGTGCAACAATTGCCCCCAAGTTGTAATCTTTATTACCTAATACAACACTCTTGAGAACACAAAGATCAGGGACACACATGTGACATGCTTCATCTTTACCGTTAATGCATCTACCAATGAAGAGAGCAAAATAATGTATAGCAGGAAAATGAATGCGCCCTATCGTAGCTTGTGTTATATCCCTAGATTCTCCCACAGTGATACTAGCAAGAAAGTCTTTATATTTAGATTTGCGGGGTTCATTAAGATTGCCCCACTGCGGGAGTTTGCAAGAAGTAGTAAAGTCTTCTAGGTCCATGGTATAGGATTGATCATAAATATCAAACAGGACATTTTGAGAATTACGCGAAGATTTAAATTTAAACCTTCTCACGAATGAATCAGTCAAATGGTAGTACTGAGGACACTTATCTTGCATGAAGTCCTCAAGATCGGCATTATGCACATACGCATCAAATTCATCCTTTACGCCTGCATTGACCATAAATTCTTCTGACGGCCATTCACAAGGCCGCACATTAGCTTCCCTTGGTGGTTCATCATCTTGCTCACGCATAGCATGCCTGGGTCCTTTCTTTGATGAAGAACCACCTTGGTATAGTTTCCTAAACATATTTCTTCCTCTGAAAAATTTCTGAAATTTTTAGTAACTTCAAAATAAAAGTAAATCAAACTCAACAGAACTGATAGCAACTACTCCCTTAAGTGTCTAGAGCCTATATCATGCATTAGAATAACTTGGGACCTCATAAATTTGACATGCAAGCTCAAGAACAAGGTCACCTAGGCAGCAAAAAATTGCAATGAATAAAGCACTAGAATAAAAACTAATTGGACCATTGGAGGAGTCACATACCCAAGAACAATCTCCCAAAGCAGTTTTGTGAATGGAGCTTTGAGCAAGGAGATCGAAAATCGTAGCAAAATGAGCTAGAACTCGTGCTTGAGCTGGATGGGGATTTTTTGGGAGGAAGATGGAGTGTGTGGGTGCATGAATAAGTGGAGGGGGGCCACCATGGGCCCACGAGGCAGGGGAGCGCGCCCAGTTAGAGTGGGCGCGCCCTGGACCCTCGTGGCCAGGTGCATGCCCCCCCCCCCCCTACTGTGTTCTTAGTGCCTAAAATCCTCAAATATTCCATAAAAAATCATACTAAATTTGCAGGGCATTTGGAGCAATTTTATTTTCGGGATATTTTTTATTGCATGGATAATTCAGAAAATAGTCAGATAGTACTATTTTTGCTTTATTTATTCTAAATAACAAAAAGTAAAAAGAGGGTACAGAAGGTTGTGCCTTCTAGTTTCATCCATCTCATGATCATCAAAAGGAATCCACTAACAAGGTTGATCAAGTCTTGTTAACAAACTCATTCCGAATAACATGGAACCGAAGAAATTTTGAATAACACTAGGTTACCTCAACGGGGATATGAACATCCCCAATAATAAGAATATCGTATTTTTTCTTGACAGTAGGAAGAGGAAATTCAAAACCTCCAATAATAGTAGTTGGAATTTTTCCAATAGAATTGATGCTATGAACTTGAGGTTGTTTCCTCGGAAAGTGTACCGTATGCTCATTACCATTAACATGAAAAGTGACATTGCCTTTGTTGCAATCAATAACAGCCCCTACAGTATTCAAAAAGGGTCTACCAAGGATAATCGACATACTATCATCCTCGGGAATATCAATAATAACAAAGTCCGTTAAGATAGTGACATTTGAAACCACAACAGGCACATCCTCACAAATACCGACAGGTATAGCAGTTGATTTATCAGCCATTTGCAAAGATATTTCAGTAGGTGTCAACTTATTCAATTCAAGTCTACGATATAAAAAGAGAGGCATAACACTAACACCGGCTCCAAGATCACATAAAGCAGTTCTAATGTAGTTTCTTTTAATGGAGCAAGGTATAGTTGGTACTCCTGGATCTCCTAGTTTCTTTGGTATTCCACCCTTAAAAGTATAATTAGCAAGCATGGTCGAAATTTCAGCTTCCGGTATCTTTCTTTTATTGTAATGATATCCTTCATATATTTAGCATAAAGGTTCACTTTAAGGATATCAGTTAAGCGCATACGCAAGAAGATAGGTCTAATCATTTCAGCAAAGCGCTCAAAATCCTCATCATCCTTTTTCTTGGATGGCTTAGGAGGAAAAGGCATGGGTTTCTGAACCCATGGTTCTCTTTCTTTACCGTGCTTCCTAGCAACAAAGTCTCTCTTATCATAACGTTGATTCTTTGATTGTGGGTTATCAAGATCAACAACAGGTTCAATCTCTACATCATTATTATTGCTAGGTTAAGCATCAACACAAACATTATCATTAACATTATCACTAGGTTCATGTTCATCGCCAGATTGTGTTTCAGCATCGGAAATAGAAATATCATTGGGATTCTCAGGTGTTTCTACAACAGGTTCACTAGAAGCATGCAAAGTCCTATCATTTTTCTTTTTCTTCTTTTTAGAAGAACTAGGTGCCTCTAAATTATTTCTCTGAGAATCCTGCTCGATTCTCTTAGGGTGGCCTTCAGGATACAAAGGTTCCTGAGTCATTCTACCAGTTCTAGTCCACTCTAACAGCAAAGTCATGTTTATTATTTAATTCATCGAGCAAATCACTTTGATCTTTAAGTACTTGCTCCGCTTGAGTGGTAACCATAGAAGCATATTTGCTAATGAGTTTAAGTTCACCTTTAACTCTAGCCATATAATCACTCAAGCGTCCAATCATGTGAGCATTACTCTTTTATTCTCTACCAACATAAGCACTAAAACTTTCTTGTCTAGCCATAAAGTCATCAAATTCATCCAAACATTGGCTAGGAAACTTAGTAGAGGGGATTTCAACTTTATCATATCTATAGAGAGAATTTACCTTTACTACCTGTGTCGGGTTATCAAGACAATGTGCTTCTTCAATAAGAGGTAGATTAAGACCATGTATTTCTTCAACAAGAGGTAAATTATTAACATCTTCGGCTTTAATACCTTTTTCTTTCATTGATTTCTTTGCCTCTTGCATATCTTCAGGACTGAGAAATAGAACACCCCTCTTCTTCGGAGTTGGTTTAGGAATAGGCTCAGGAATTGGCTCAATTGGATCAGGAATTGGCTCAGGAAGAGTCCAATTATTTTCATTAGTCAACATATTATTCAATAGCAATTCATCTTGGTCGACCGTTCTTTCCCTGAAAACACAACCAGCACAACTATCCAAGTGGTCCTTGGAAGCATCAGTTAGTCCATTATAGAAGATATCAAGTATTTCATTTTTCTTAAGAGGATGATCAGGCAAAGCATTACGTAATCGGAGAAGCCTCCCCCAAGCTTGTGGGAGACTCTCTTCTTCGATTTGCACAAAATTATATATTTCCCTCAAGGCAGCTTGTTTCTTATGAGCAGGAAAATATTTAGCAGAGAAGTAATAAATCATATCCTGGGGACTACGCACACAACCAGGATCAAGAGAATTAAACCAAGTTTTAGCATCACCCTTTAATGAGAACAGAAATATCTTAAGGATATAATAGTAGCAAGACTTCTCATCATTAGTGAATAGGGTGGCTATATCATTCAATTTAGTAAGATGTGCCACAATAGTTTCAGATTCATAGCCATAAAAAGGATCAGATTCAACCAAAGTAATTATGTCAGGATCAACAGAGAATTCATAATCCTTATCAGTAACAAAGATAGGTGAAGTAGCAAAAGCAGGGTCATATTTCATTCTAGCATTCAGAGTTTTCTGTTTAAGTTTAGCTAGTAACTTCTTAAGATTAGATCTATCATTGCAAGCAAAAAGATCTCCAGCAGTTTCCTCATCCATAACATAACCCTCTGGAACAATAGGCAATTCATATTTAGGGGGAGAACCTTCATCATCACTATCTTCAATAATTTCATTCTCCCTAACTCTAGCAAGTTGTTCATCAAGATATTCACCTAATGGCACAGTAGTATCAAGCATAGAAGTAGTTTCATCATAAATATCATGCATAGCAGAAGTGGCATCATCAATAACATGTAACATATCAGAATTCATAGCAATAGCAGGTTTAGGTGTCGCAAGCTTACTCAAAAAAGAAGGAGAATCTAGTGCAGAGCTAGATGGCAGTTCCTTACCTCCCCTCGTAGTTGAGGGAAAAATCTTAGTTCTTTCGTCTTTCAAGTTCCTCATAGTGATCAGCAGATATAAATCCCAAGTGACTCAAAGAATAGAGCTATGCTCCCCCGCAGCGGTGCCAGAAAATAGTCTTGATAACCCACAAGTATAGGGGATCGCAACAGTTTTCGAGGGTAGTGTATTCAACCCAAATTTGTTGATTCGACACAAGGGGAGCCAAAGAATATTCTCAAGTATTAGCAATTGAGTTGTCAATTCAACCACACCTGGATAACTTAGTATCTGCAGCAAAGTATTTAGTAGCAAAGTAGTATGATAGTGGTGTTAACAGTGGCAAAAGTAACGATAGCAGTTTTGTAGTAATTGTAACAATAGCAATGGTAAAGTAAATAAGCAAAGCACAATATATGAAAAGCTCGTAATTGGATTAGTGATGGATAATTATGTCGGATGCGATTCCTCATGTAATATTTATAACATAGGGTGACACAGAACTAGCTCCAATTCATCAATGTAATGTAGGCATGTATTCCGAATATAGTCATACGTGCTTATGGAAAAGAACTTGCATGACATCTTTTGTCCTACCCTCCCATGGCAGCGGGGTCCTAATGGAAACTAAGGGATATTAAGGCCTCCTTTTAATAGAGTACCAGACCAAAGCATTAGCACTTAGTGAATACATGAACTCTGATGACCCACAAGTGTAGGGGATCTATCGTAGTCCTTTCGATAAGTAAGAGTGTCGAACCCAACGAGGAGCAGAAGGAAATGATAAGCGGTTTTCAGTAAGGTTTTCTCTGCAAGCACTAAAATTGTAGGTGATAGATAGTTTTGTGATAAGATAAATTGTAACGAGTAACAAGTAAATGAAGTAAATAAAGTGCAGCAAGGTGGCCCAATCCTTTATGTAGCTAAGGATAAGCCTGGACAATTTCTTATAATGAGAAAGGAGCTCCGGAGGACACATGGGAATTATTGTCAAGCTAGTTTTCACCACGTTCATATGATTCGCGTACGGTAATTTGATAATTTGATATGTGGGTGGACCGGTGCTTGGGTACTGCCCTTACTTGGACAAGCATCCCACTTATGATTAACCCCTATTGCAAGCATCCGCAACTACAAAAGAAGTATTAAGGTAAACCTAACCACATCATTAAACATATGGATCCAAATCAGCCCCTAACAAAGCAACACATAAACTAGGGTTTAAGCTTCTGTCACTCTAGCAACCCATAATTTACTTATTACTTCCCTATTCCTTCCTCTAGGCCCAAATAATGGTGAAGTGTCATGTAGTCGACGTTCACATAACACCACTAGAGGAAAAGACAACATACATCTCATCAAAATATCGAACGAATACCAAATTCACATGACTACTAATTGCAAGACTTCACCCATGTCCTCAGGAACAAACGTAACTACTCACAAAGCATATTCATGTTCATAATCAGAGGAGTAAAAATATGCATTAAGGATCTGAACATATGATCTTCCACCAAGTAAACCAATTAGCATCAACTACAAGGAGTAATCAACACTACTAGCAACCCACAGGTACCAATTGGTCGTTTGGATACAAGATTGGATACAAGAGATGAACTAGGGTTTCGAGAGGAGATGGTGCTGGTGAAGATGTTGATGGAGATTGACCCCCTCCCGTTGAGAGTATCCCCGACAGAACAGCTCCGCCGGAGCCCTAGATTGGTTCTGCCAAGGTTCCGCCTCGTGGCGGCGGAGTTTCGTCCCGTAAGATTGCCCACGATTTTTTCCAGGGTAAAAGCCCTCATATAGCAGAAGATGGACACCGGGAGGCCACTAGGGGCCCCAGGAGATAGGGGCGCACCTAGTAGGGGTGGGCGCGCCCCCACCCTCCTAGCCAGGGTGTGGGCCCCATGATGTATTTCTTTCGCTCAATAATTCTTATTAATTCCAAAAACATGTTTAGTGGAGTTTCAGGATTTTTGTAGCAGTGCAGAATAGGTTTCCAATTTTGTCTCCTTTTCCAGCCAGAATTCCAGCTGTTGGCACTCCCCCTCTTCATGGTAAACCTTGTAAAATAAGAGAGAATAGCCATAAGTATTGAGATATAATGTGTAATAACAACCCATAATGCAATAAATATTGATATAAAAGCATGGTGAAAAATGGACGTATCAACTCCCCCAAGCTTAGACCTCGCTTGCCCTCAAGCGGAAGCCGATATCGAAAAATATGTCCACATGTTTAGAGATAGAGGTGTCGATAAAAATAAAATACGGACATGAGGGCATCATGATCATTCTTATAATAGCAACATAAATTGATTTTATCATATGATTTCTTATGCTCAAGTAACAATCAATTCACAATGTCAAGTATGGTTCAAAAACTTCATTGAGAACTAACAAACTATTATCTCAGTCACTGAAGCAATTGCAATTTATCATAACATCAGAAAGAGTCAACAATAGAGCTTTTCAGCAAGTCCACATACTCAACTATCTTGTAGTCTTCTACAATTGCTAACACTCACGCAATACTTGTGGTTATGGAGTTTCAGCCAGACACTAAGAAAGATAGGGGCTTATTGTGTTGCCTCCCACGTATTCACCTTTAGGTGATGTCAACAATAATAGCCCATGCTAACTTACATCCAATTGGATATATATATATCATGATCTTTCAAACACAAGGAGCTTGCCAAAGGATAAAATGAAAAAGGGAAAGGTGAGGATCACCTTGACTCAAGCATAAAGTAAAAACATAAAGTAAAAGATAGGCCCTTCGCAGAGGGAAGAAGAGGTTGTCATGTGCGTTTAGGGTTGGACGCACAAAATCTTAATTCAAAAGAACGTCACATTATATTGCCCCTTGTATGTGGACCTTTATTATGCAGTCCGTCGCTTTTATTACTTCCACAACAAGATCGTATAAAGCTTATTTTCTCTGCACTAATAAGTCATACATATTTAGATAGCAATTTTTATTGCCTGCAACATGACAACTTACTTGAAGGATCTTACTCAATCCATAGGTAGGTATGGTTGACTCTCATGGCAAAACTGGGTTTAAGGATATTTGGAAGCACAAGTAGTATCTCTACTTAGTGCAAGGAATTTGGCTAGCATGAGGGGGAAAGGCAATCTCAACATGTTTGGAAGGTCAATGACAATATACTTTAACTGAGATGTGAGAAAACATAAACCATTATGTTGTCTTCCTTGTCCAACGTCAACTCTTTTAGCATGTCATACTTAATGAGTGCTCCCAATCATAAAAGGTGTCCAAGATAATATATTTGTATGTGAGCCTCTCTTTCCTTATCACTTCCTATTAATTGCAACGATGACCAAGACTACGTTTATCAACTCTCAACAACTTTTATGACTCATACTTTCTATGTGTGAAGTCATCACTAACCATAAGATAAATATGAACTCTTTTATTCTTTCTACTTCCTCAAGATAATAGCAACATAGCAAAGCCCTTGACTCAACACTAATCTTTATTATAGATAGCTCACGGACTCGATTACAAAAAGAGATCACAAAGCAAAACTCAAAACTACTTGATATCAAAACTTTAATCTACTAGATCAAGATACTACTAAAAGGATCGAACTAAATAAAACGGTAAAGATAGGAGTGTGATGGTGATACGATACCGTGGCACCTCCCCCAAGCTTGGCAGTTGCCAAGGGGAGTGCCCATACCCATGTGATTATGTCCTCGGAGGTGATGAAGTAGGAGTTGTTGATGATGAAGATGTAGGCTACTTCCTCAATTTACGCTTGAGTATAGTATTTTGCTCTTTTAGGTCCTCTATCTCCTGCTCAAGGATTAATACTCTTTTGCACAATTTCTGTTTATTTTCCCGCAAGAGACGAAAAGGGATAAACTCGGTCTTTGGCTTCTTTGGTCTATCAGGAAGGCTTGACTTCTTAAACTCCACATGCATATCCCCAGGTTGGGGTAACGGGGTTTCGTCCTCGTCTGAACTCGTCTCCTCCTTTCCCTTAGGCTCATAGTCTTCTTCTTCTTTAGAGGTCCAGCCATCATGCTCTAGGTCCCCATAGACCTTAGGGTCTGCAAGGTAATCAGCCACATAGCTTTCCCCTTCCGAATCCTGAGATGACATAATGCTCTAAATCTGCAATAGAAACAGCTCAAAACGAAAACAGAGGATATTTGTGTGATATGGTGGTCAAAATCTTCGGGAGTTTATATAATGAATTTTTACCGACCAAAATACATAACGTGCAAGAAAACGGAGTCCGGAAGGCACACGAGGTGCCCACGAGACAGGGGGCGCGCCCAGTAAGGGTGGGCGCACCCTCCACTCTCGTGGGGGCCTCGTGTCCCTCTCGGACTACTTCTTTCTTCCTAAAATTCTTAAATATTCCAAAACTGATAAAAATTGCCAATGGAGTTGTTTTGCAGTCGGTTTACTTACCGTACCACATACCTATTCCTTTTCGGAGTCTGGAACAATCTGGAAAGTGTCCCTTATGTATTCCTCCGGGGTTACGGTTTCAATAATATTAGTTTCTACATTGATAGGATTACCTGAAATATAATGTTTAATTCTTTGACCGTTCACCAGCCTCGGACTTGTGCCTTCGAAGTTGTTGATTTTTATGGCTCCAGAATGATAGACCTCCTCGATAATGTAAGGACCTTCCCATTTAGAGAGAAGTTTTCCTGTGAAAAATCTTAAACGAGAGTTGAATAATAACACATAATCACCTACGTTAAACTCACACTTCTGAATTCTTTTATCATGCCAGCATTTGACTTTTTCTTTGAATAGCTTGGCATTCTCATAGGCTTGGGTTCTCCATTCATCAAGTGAGCTAATATCAAACAACCTCTTCTCACCGGCAAGTTTGAAGTCATAGTTGAGCTCTTTAGTAGCCCAATATGCTTTATGTTGAAGTTCAAGAGGTAAATGACACACTTTTCCATAAACCATCTTATAAGGAGACATACCCATAGGATTTTTGTATGCAGTTCTATAAGCCCATAATGCATCATCAAGTTTTTTGGACCAATTATTTCTAGATCTAGTGACAGTGTTTTGCAAAATTAGTTTGAGCTCTCTATTGCTCAACTCTACTTGACCACTAGACTGCGGATGATAAGGAGATGCGATTCTATGATTGACATCATACTTAGCAAGCATCTTACGAAAAGCACCATGAATAAAATGTGAACCACCATCAGTCATAAGGTATCTAGGGACTCCAAACCTCGGAAAAATAACTTCTTTAAGCATTTTAGTAGAAGTGTTATGATCAACACTACTAGTTGGAATAGCTTCTACCCACTTAGTAACGTAATCAACAACGACTAAAATATGTGTGTAACCATTAGAGGCAGGAAAAGGTCCCATATAATCAAAGCCCCAAACATCAAATGGTTCAATAACAAGAGAATAATTCATAGGCATTTCTTGACGTCTACTAATATTACCTATTCTTTGACATTCATCACAAGATAAGACAAACTTACGAGCATCTTTGAAGAGAGTAGGCCAATAAAAACCAGATTGTAGTACCTTGTGTGCAGTTCTATATCCAGCATGGTGTCCTCCATAGGATTCAGAGTGACACTTGCGTAGGATCTGTTCCTGTTCATGCTCAGGCACACAACGTCTAATAACACCATCTACTCCTTCTTTATAAAGGTGTGGGTCATCCCAGAAGTAATGTCTTAGATCATAAAAAGAACTTTTTCTTTTGCTGGTATGTGAAACTAGGAGGTATAAATTTAGCAACGATGTAATTAGCATAATCAGCATACCAAGGAGCAGTACGAGAAGCATTAATGACCGCTAATTGTTCATCAGGAAAGCTATCATCAATAGGCAGTGGGTCATCAAGAACATTCTCTAACCTAGACAAGTTGTCTGCAATGGGGTTCTCGGCTCCCTTTCTATCAATAATATGTAAATCAAATTCTTGGAGCAGGAGAACCCATCTAATGAGTCTAGGCTTAGCATCTTTCTTTTCCATAAGATATTTAATAGCAGCATGATCAGTGTGAATCGTAACTTTGGAATCAACAATATAAGGTCTAAACTTATCACATGCAACACAACTGCTAAGAATTCTTTTTCAGTAGTAGCACAATTTCTCTGGGCAGTATCAAGAGTTTTACTAGCATACTGGATAACATTCAATTTCTTATCAACTCTTTGCCCTAGAACAGTGCCTACAGCATAATCACTAGCATCACACATAATTTCAAAAGGTAAATTCCAATCAGGTGGCTGAATAATAGGTGCAGTGATTAAAGCTTTCTTAAGTATTTCAAATGCTTCTACACAATCATCATCAAAGACAAAAGGAATATCTTTTTGCAATAAATTAGTCAGAGGCCTAGAGATCTTAGAGAAGTCCTTAATGAACCTCCTATAAAAACCGGCATGACCAAGGAAACTTCTTATACCTTTTATGTCCTTGGGACATGGCATCTTTTCAATAGCATCAACTTTGGCTTTGTCAACTTCAATACCTCTCTCGGAAATCTTATGCCCCAAGACAATGCCTTCATTAACCATAAAGTGACACTTTTCCCAATTCATGACGAGACTAGTGTCTTCGCATCTCTGCAAAACTCGATCAAGATTGCTCAAACAATCATCAAAAGAGGATCCATAAACGGAGAAGTCATCCATGAATACCTCACAAATCTTTTCACAAAAATCAGAGAATATAGCCATCATGCATCTTTGAAAGGTAGCAGGTGCATTACATGAACCAAAAGGCATACATCTATAATTAGAAGCACCGAAAGGGCAAGTAAAAGTAGTTTTTGATTGATCCCCCGCTGACAGGTATTAGAGAAAAGCCAGAATAACCATCTAGAAAGCAAAAATGCGTGTGTTTGGACAGTCTTTCTAGCATTTGATCAATAAAAGGTAAAGGGTAATGATCTTTCTTAGTAGCTTTATTTAATTTACGGAAATCAATTACCATCCTATAACCTGTAATAATTCTTTGAGGGATCAATTCATCTTTATCATTAGGAACAATGGTAATACCTCCCTTTTTGGGAACACAATGGACAGGGCTTACCCAATCACTGTCAGCAATGGGATAAATTATACCTGCCTCAAGGAGCTTTAGTATCTCCTTTCTTACCACTTCTTTCATCTTGGGATTTAGTCATCGTTGAGGATCTCTAACTGGTTTGGCATCTTTCTCCACTAAAATTTTGTGTTGGCATAACGTGGGACTAATGCCCTTAAGATCATCCATAGTATATCCAATAGCTGCGCGGTGCTTCTTCAGAGTTTTCAATAATCTTTCTTCTTCTTGCTCTGAAAGGTTAGCACTAATAATAACATGATATATTTTCTTCTAATCAAGATAAGCATACTTAAGATTATTAGGTAATGGTTTGATTTCAAACACGGGATCACCCTTGGGTGGAGGGGGATCCCCAGGAATATCAACGGGAAGTTTGTGTTTCAGCAAAGGTTCCTGTTTAAGGAACACTTCATCTATTTCCCTTCTTTCCTTCATAAACATTTCATTGTCATAGTCTAGCAAATATTGTTCTAACGGATCAATAGGAGGTACGGCAATGGAAGCAAGACCAATAATCTCATCCTTACTAGGTGATTCTCTATCACGAGGTTATCTACAAAACTTAGCAAAATTAAACTCATGAGACATACCCTCTAAGCCAGTTGTAACAATATCTTTTTCACAATCAATCCTAGCACTAGTTGTATTTAAGAAGGATCTACCAAAAATAATGGGACAAAAGTCATCTTGTGGGGAACCAAGAACGAGAAAATCAGCAGGATATTTAACCTTCCACACAAGACTTCAATATCTCTAACTATCACAATTGGTTTAATGGTATCCCTATTAGCAAGCTTAATGGTAACATCAATGTCTTCTAATTCAACGGGTGCGTTGTCGTGCATAATCTATTTATATAAGTCATAAGGTATTACACTAGCACTAGCACCCATATCACATAAGCCATGATAACAATGATCTCCTATTTTAACAGAAATAACAGGCATGCCTATGACAGGTCTATGTATCTCAGTATCTGGTCTAGCAATATTAGCAGTCTCACCACAGAAATAAATAACATGCCCATATAAATCATCATCCAAGAGATCTTTAACCATAGCAGTACTAGGTTCAACTTTGATTTGCTCAGGAGGTGTACAAGTCCTAGTATTACTCTTATGAACAAAAGTTGAAGTTTTAGCATGATCCTTTATCCTAACAGGAAAAGGAGGTTTCTCAACATAAGTAGTAGGAACGATAGGATCACTATAGGTGATAGTCTTTTCTTCAACTGTAATAGGTGCAACTACTTTTACTTCAACGGGAGGATTATATTTAAACCACTTCTCTTTAGGGAGATCAACGTGAGTAGCAAAAGATTCACAGAAAGAAGCTACTATCTCAGAGTCAAGTCCATACTTAGCGCTAAATCCACGAAAAGCATCGGTATCCATAAAAGATTTAACACAATCGAACTTAGGTGTCATACCTGACTCCTTACCATTGTCGGAACCCCAATCTTCAGAATTGCGTTTAATTCTTTCCAATAAGTCCCATTTGAAATCAATAGTCTTCAGCATATAAGAACCAACACAGGAAGTATCGAGCAGGTTGTGATCATTATGAGAAAGCCGAGCATAAATTTTTTGAATAATCATTTCCTGGGAGAGCTCATGATTGGGGCATGAATATAACATTGATTTAAGCCTCCACCAAGCTTGAGCGATGCTTTCTCCTTCGTGAGGCCAGAAGTTATATATGTAATTACATCAGGATGAATAAGATGCATAGGATAGAACTTCTGGTGAAATTCCAACTTCAGTCGGTTAAAATTCCAAGATCTCGTATCATCACATAGCCTATACCATGTCAATTCATATCCCTTCAAAGATAAAGGGAAGACCTTCCTTTTGACAACATCATCAGGAATACCTGCAAGCTTAAATAATCCACAAACTTCATCCACAAAGATAAGGTGTAAATCGGGATGCAACGTTCCATCTCCTGCAAATGGATTAGCTAGCAGTTTCTCTATCATACCCGAAGGAATCTCAAAGTAAATATTTTCAAAAAGTTCAGTAGGTTGAGGAGCAACTCTTTGCTCTTCTGGTCGGGGTGAAGATACCCCAAACAAGCCCCTCAAAGGATTAGTTTCCATAGTGACTAGTAACAGAAAATTTCAGCACACTATATAAATGTTTCCTTACCAAGTTCCACTCACCAAAAGCGCTACACTCCCCGGAAACGGTGCCAGAAAAGAGTCTTGATGACCCACAAGTGTAGGGGATCTCTCGTAGTCCTTTCGATAAGTAAGAGTGTCGAACCCAACGAGGAGCAGAAGGAAATGATAAGTGGTTTTCAGTAAGGTTTTCTCTGCAAGAACTGAAATTGTAGGTGATAGATAGTTTTGTGATAAGATAAATTGTAGCGAGTAACAAGTAAATAAAGTAAATAAAGTGCAGCAAGGTGGCACAGTCCTTTATGTAGCAAAGGATAAGCCTGGACAATTTCTTATAATGAGAAAGGAGCTCCCGAGGACACATGGGAATTATTGTCAAGCTAGTTTTCACCACGTTCATATGATTCGCGTTCGGTACTTTGATAATTTGATATGTGGGTGGACCGGTGCTTGGGTACTGCCCTTACTTGGACAAGCATCCCACTTATGATTAACCCCTATTGCAAGCATCCGCAACTACAAAAGAAGTATTAAGGTAAACCTAACCACAGCATTAAACATATGGATCCAAATCAGCCCCTAATGAAGCAATGCATAAACTAGGGTTTAAGCTTCTGTCACTCTAGCAACCTATCATCTACTTATTACTTCCCTATGCCTTCCTCTAGGCCCAAATAATGGTGAAGTGTCATGTAGTCGACGTTCACATAACACCACTAGAGGAAAATACAACATACATCTCATCAAAATATCGAATGAATACAAAATTCACATGACTACTAATAGCAAGACTTCACCCATGTCCTCAGGAACAAACGTAACTACTCACAAAGCATATTCATGTTCATAATCAGAGGAGTAACAATATGCATTAAGGATCTGAACATATGATCTTCCACCAAGTAAACCAATTAGCACAACTACAAGGAGTAATCAACACTACTAGCAACCCACAGGTACCAATTTGTGGTTTGGATACAAGATTGGATACAAGAGATGAACTAGGGTTTTGAGAGGAGATGGTGCTGGTGAAGATGTTGATGGAGATTGACCCCCTCCCGATGAGAGGATCATTGGTGATGACGATGATTCCCCCCTCCCAGAGGGAAGTATCCCCGGCATAACAGCTCCGCCGGAGCCCTAGATTGGTTCCGCCAAGGTTCTGCCTCGTGGTGGCGGAGTTTCATCCCGTAAGCTTGCCCACGATTTTTTTCCAGGGTAAAAGCCCTCATATAGCAAAAGATGGACACCGGGGGGCCACCAGGGGGCCGAGGAGATAGGTGGGCGCGCCCCCAACCCTCCTGGCCAGGGTGTGGGCCCCCTGCTATATTTCTTTCGCTCAATAATTCTTATTAATTCCAGAAACATGTTTCATGGAGTTTCAGGATTTTTGTAGCAGTGCAAAATAGGTTTCCAATGTTTGCTCCTTTTCCAGCTAGAATTCCAGCTGCCGGCATTCCCCCTCTTCTTGGTAAACCTTGTAAAATAAGAGAGAATAGCCATAAGTATTGAGATATAATGTGTAATAACATCCCATAATGCAATAAATATTGATATAAAAGCATGATGCAAAATGGACGTATCAAACTCCTCAAACTACGATCATCACCGAGAAGTATCCTGATTATTGTCACTTCGGGGTTGTCGGATCATAACACATAATAGGTGACTATAGACTTGCAAGATAGGATCAAGAACTCACATATATTCATGAAAACATAATAGGTTCAGATCTGAAATCATGGCACTCGGGCCCTAGTGACAAGCATTAAGCATAGCAAAGTCATAGCAACATTAATCTCAGAACATAGTGGATACTAGGGATCAAACCCTAACAAAACTAACTTGATTACATGGTAAATCTCATCCAACCCATCACCGTCCAGCAAGCCTAAGATGGAATTACTCACGCACAACGGTGAGCATCAAGAAATTGGTGATGGAGGATGGTTGATGATGACGACGACGATGAATCCCCCTCTCCGGAACCCCGAACGGACTCCAGATCAGCCCTCCCAAGAGAGATTAGGGCTTGGCAGCGGCTCCATATCGTAAAACGCGATGAAACTTTCTCTCTAATTTTTTTCTCTGCAAAACAGAATATCTAAAGTTGGAGTTGAGGTGGGTGGAGCAACGGGGGGCCCACGAAGCAAGGGGCGCGCCCAGGGGGAGGGGGCGCGCCCCCCACCCTCGTGGACAGGGTGTGGGCCCCCTGGCCTTGATTCTTTCGCCAGTATTTTTTATATTTTCCAAAAGTTATCTCCGTGGATTTTCAGGTCATTCCGAGAACTTTTGTTTTCTGCACAAAAATAACACCATGGCAGTTTTGCTGAAAACAGCATCAGTCCAGGTTAGTTTCACTCAAATCATGCAAGTTAGAGTCCAAAACAAGGGCAAAAGTGTTTGGAAAAGTAGATACGTTGGAGACGTATCAGTGCTCTATGTATGTTTCATTTCATCATGATGACTATGCTACTATCTTGTTACGCATGCACATGAGTACTTTGTTTCGCTGCTTGTATTTCTTCACTTAGCAAATTCCTCAAGTAATATTTCCTCTGTGATGAATTTGTAAAATCACCTATTAACCCCCCTCTAGTCGATATAATGCACTTTCAGCAGTTCACTGCTCTCTTGCATAAAGTGTAAACAAATAGTTCGATTGACATCTTTTGACCATTTTAATAACAATATTTATCAGTGTCCTCACTTGATATTGCTTCTCGAGTATCTATTTGCCCCATATGTAGAAAGGGTCGAAGTGTGGATCTTTAGCATTGGCCTATGTACGTAAAAGCACTAAGTTAATATTAGAAGCTAAACAACAATTGCAAAATGATGTAGTACAACACTTCCTCCATCCATTATATAAGAACTTATTACATGTATATCTAGACATCATCAGGACATTAAGGTAACACTCTTCCTTGTTGCTATGTAGCCTGGGATTTCATGTTTAGTCATTCAATACAATGCATGTTGCTATGTAGCCTCTGATATATTAAATATGGCCCTAGTTAACCTACCAATAAATGGGTTACACATATATTCAATGAAATGTCCGATTTGATGATTAATCCCTTATCACCCCTAGGCTATATGGTACCACCTACCGATATCCTGAACAGTGAGTATATATAAGCAATGCGATGAAACTAACCTCGATGGAAAACAGCAGGTGTTCTCTATATTGTCCTGTATGAGTACATATAAAGGCATGTTAAGCACAACAGGCTAAACACCAACCAAATATATCCATGGTAGACAACATAATCTACAAATGATAGCTTCAGTGTGCAGGTTTAAGCATGCTAGTTAAGCAAAACAAGAAGTGGAATGGTGTGTTAACTGCAACAGGCTTAACATTTAAAAACAAGCAAATGTAGCCATTCAAACTGGTATTGTGCAGGTCTAAAGTACACTAGTTATTGTTAAAAAACAAAAAGGCATGTTAACTGCAACATCCTTAACAGCAACCAAATATCGTAATGCATAGTGGTATTGTTGAAACTGGTATTGATGAAATTGAACTGCATGGAAAATAGTTGCACATGTAGAGCATCACATTGTGAAGAACTGAAATACACAAGGCATAAGGCCATCTCCAGCCGATCCCCTAAAAGTTAATAGACTAAAACCCTTAGTGGAGTATATATATACTCCAGAAATTTTTGGCCGTTTCTAGTCAATCCCCTAAACTTAACATTGTAAACTTCAATTTGATTAAGTTCAAAGCAGGTTCAACCGAAAGTAGCATGGATTCAAACATAAACATAAATTTAAACTAACCTAAACTACTTTCGGTCGAAGGTGAGGTCGAACCAATCCTTCCTTGTTAGGTACAGTGTGCCGCGAGCCGGGTTCGGGCCGGTGTTGTCATTGGGGAAGACACTCCTCCACTCGTCGACATCAATCTCCTCGTCCTCGCCACCCACCTCGACGCCCTCCACGCCATTATCCTCACCGCCTTCAACCTCGTCATTGAAGGAGAGCACAATAATCTCACCGCCCTCCGCACCGGCAAAGATCACCCGCTCTGCCTCCCCGAGCTTCGAGTGCTGCTGGCGGAGCTCTTGCATGTAGGCCTCGTCGGTGGCCTCGGCCTCGAGGCGCTCCCATGCCTCATGCCCCCCCACGCCATAGACGAGCTCACCACCCCTGGCTCCAGCGAGACGAGGTCAACCGGATGTGTGCTAAAGGGGAAATTGAGGCTAGCCACCGTGTCGTGGTAGCTGACCTGCCAGTGTTCGTACTCCATGGTCGTGAGCTCGGTCGTTTGGAAGCTACCAAGCCACCGGCGGCTGTGGGTCTCCCGATATGTAATCTCGGCGACCCACGTCCAACACCGCCGTTGCCGGACCCCAAGGAAGGACCTCATCGGCGACCGGGCCCGAGGGAGGACGGGGAAGTTCTCGAGCCGGCGTAGGGGTGAGGCGGTGGGCGGATCGGTCGACCGGCAACAGTGGATCAATAAACAGCCCACGGAGGACGACGAGGACACCTCGGCGGCCACCTCGCCGGCATCGGGCGAAGAGGCCGTGATAAACCACTTTTTGGACATTGGCTCCTTGAGCTCCCAAGCACACAGGCAGAGGTTGAGGATGGAGGCGATGGCGGCGATGGCGGCGACCTACCAATGGTTTCGGGCAAGGGAGGGATGGTGTGTGTGTGGAGGGGGGCAAGGTGGTGTTTGAGGAAATACCCCAGCAACTGAAAATTTTACTAGGCGGGAGTAAAATGCCGGGCTACTGAAAATTTGGATCAAGGGAGAGCAGATTGTGAGGGATGCAGAGGTAGGAGTAAAATGCCGAGGCTACTGACACTACTGCAGGATGCTGCTAACGTGACACTACGATCAAAGATCCTTTGACAAAACTGTATGTGATGCATTAATCGCAAACGGTGATGTAAAAAACCATCAAAAAAGATGCAAAATGTTTGCGATGGCGGAGCCATCAAACATGGTTCTGATTTTAGTTGCATGTGCAATGCAGGGCACACAGTTCATCCATTCAAACTGTTTGCGATGAGGCAGAACAACAAAAATGGGCAGCCATATCAATGTGTGTGCGATGTATGGCATATAGTTTGCTATGATGAACTGTTTGCTATTAGGGAGTGAAACAGAAACGGTTAGCCAGATCAAGGTGTGTGTGATATATGGCATACGGTTCACCCAGACAAACTGTTTTTGACTAGGGAACACAACAGAAACAGTTCAACTTAACAAGATGTGTGTGATATTCGGCATATAGTTCACATGGATGAACTATTTGCGATGAGCCAAAAGAACACAAATGAGTCGTGTAAACAAGATGTGTGCAATACGCGGCAAACAACCATCTTGGATGAATTGTTTGCAATGAGAAATTACAACACAGACGGTTAATACAATTAGTTCTTGTACGATTTTGTGTGTACAAAAAACTTTGAAAAATGCTTTGCTTGCGGTGGCTAGGAGTATCGCACATGATGCGTCTGCGAGTACTCATGTGCGATGATTAGTAAGTTACACATACGTTTTCTTATGTTAATATGTGTGTTAATTTGCAATATGTACAGTTTATGCAAATGACTTCTAGACATCGGACACGCTTAAACTCAATGAATTGTGTATGATGCTAATACTTTCCATGAAAATTTAAGAACTTGGCTAACAACATTTGAGTAAGTTATATATAATGGTTACACTATTCGACAAAAGGAGGATCTTTGTAACATGGTTTTCACAACCATATAGTCCATATCTACATACTTAACATAGTAACAACTATCACATTTTAAGAGGCTGAGGGCCAACAACCATATGGTCCATATCTACATACTTAACATAGTAACAGCTAGAACATTTTAAGAGGCTGAGGGCCAACAACCACAACTATCCACTGGAAGCAGCTTGATCACGACGACTCAGCATCTCATCAATGAAAAGGAAGAGCCCTCTTGTGCCTTGGTAGAGCATGAGTAGAACAGTGTCTCCAATTTTCCAATATGGATGCATTGCCACGACAAGCGAGAACTTGTTAATTTGAACGGTTCCATTTCTGTGGGAAATGCAGTACCTTGCAATCACTTTGGTGTTATTAGCAGGCACAAGTGTAATTCGCCCATGCCGGGAAATCGATCTAGGAACTGCTACAGTGGACAATTTCTATTGAAATGTAGAATAAAAACCAAATGTAACATATCGTTGAAGATATATATAGTTTATGAGCATCAACATTAAAATAAGACTTTTTACCAGCATTTTGTGCATACAATTGGTCTTGTTCAGTGTGTGCACCATAGGTATAACTAATCCCATCCAAAATATAGCGTTGATACGATGTGCTATCTCTATCAGATTATCAACAAAGTTTATGACATGCTTCAAGTCCTTCTAGTGAAATTTGGTATGCTTAGTAACATACATATCGTTCACTATGCATCCAACATATCCTGCTTAAAAGGTGGAAAGGTATTATTTATTGAGAACATGGCAAAAGAATATATAGTGTGCATAAATTAGTAAATAGAATTTGTTACTGGCTAGGAACAAAATCAAAAAATGAAATGACAATTGGTTGCTTAAATAGTGATCAATTAGTCAGAACAAATACCCCGATTTTTCTAAGTAATATGCGAGCATGGAGAAAGTTGAAAGGACACTAACCTCGATCAGAATTTGATCGGTTGATGACATTGGGGAATTAAACATCCATGTTAATTAAACCAGGCTGTGGTGCACACACTAGAATTTTATTGCCAGCTTTCAGTTCATAACACTTAGACATTTTTCTCCAAGGTTCCACATCAAAATAAGAGTGACCATCTTTATCAAGTTTTATGCTAACCGTCATTGTAAATCCATGTTGCATTGTCAATATGACATCCATGGAGTCATCAACAAAGTAAAGCCGAAGATTTCCTTCTACTTCTGTTCTTGCAAAGCAATGGATGTACTGCTTGAAATGAAAATTAAGATCGTAAATTAGATATATTTAGTATAACAGAGCAAGATGCAAATATGGGAGTAACTGATAGAACAGATCAATATATATATGCAAGCAAAGTACAAAAATAGATAATTAAAAATAGATAATGTAACAAAGATTTGATGCAGAGTAACTGAATGAACAACACATCATATATTTGCCTAATATAGGGGGTCGGCTTCGGCATCTAGGCTGCACGTGGCACCGTACCTCTTATCCAAATGTAGCAATAGACGGTATATGTTCACAAATTTAGGCCATGCCAGCCATGATAGGTTGAGATTGAACATACCGAGCGCTCCCTAAAGTCATCCGGAATGGTGAGATAGAACTTCGTTCCTGACTGGCCACGGCCACACTTGCCCGATTCGTGCTTACACTGTGGACACATGAATGAACACCCATGAACCAACTAGAACAAAAATGAATCCACGATGATTTCCGCAGGTTGATTAACAGCGACAGATGAACTGCGATAAGTAATGACTGAATACGCTAAGTTGATTACCTTCTCCATGAGAAAAATCCCCAGCCCAATCCCGCAGAAAACCACAATCAACCAGAGTCTAGAATGTCGGTGCAGATAGGCAGCAGAAAGCAGTAGGGGTGAAATCCCATGCCGTTTGGAGCGCGACCTTCGCCCGCCGATAACAGCCATCGAGCTTAGGGTGGCCGCCGCGATAGAAGCTGATGAGGTGCAGAGTTGCAGAGGAGTCTACAGCGAGTGGGTGGGGACTAAGTGGGTGAGGGTTTTCTTTTTTCCTTTTGCATGTGTGGGTGAACACACACAGTTCACAGAGGCGACGGAGATGAATCATGTGCGATAGTAAATCATTGAGATTGAGTGGGAATCCAAATTTCCTTCGTCCTTTGTCCATGAGTTTTTTCTATGATGAACATAAACCCTGCAAATCACCGTGTTCAAATTTGGCACTTTTCCGGGTTCATTTACAATATTTAGGGGATTATGTGCATTTTCTAGGCATTAATGCAAATAATTCAAATTAAAACAATTGGTGCATGAAAAGGTGCACGAGAACGATCTGGAAAACCATGATCGTGCTATTTAGTAAACTCTCATGCCTTTTACAAGGAATGGGCACATATTTCAAGGAAATGTGTTGACTGGGTACTTTAGAAAAAATGAAATACATGCTTGGAAAACATGATGCCTGGCGTGGTGCCATGGTATGGCCTCACCATGCCCTGGTAAAAATTTGAGAATGTTTGTCTTATGTCATCATGCATGCCATTCATAAATTGAACCATCACAGACGAAATTTCATGGTTTCGAGGGGGAAATCAGCAAGATTGAAGGGGTCGGGAATCCAAATTTCCTTCCTAGCTTGTCATTCAATTTTTTCTACAATCAACATACCCCCTCGAGTGCAACGTGTTCAAATTTGGCATTTTTCCCGGCTCATTTACCATATTAGGGGATTATGTGCATTTTCTAGGCATTAATCCACATAATTCAAATTCAAACAATCGGTGCATGAAAAAGTGCACACGAACGGTCTGGAAAAACCATACTCATGGTATTTAGTAAATTCTCAAGCCTTCTACAAGGAATGGGTAGAGATTTCAAGGGAATGTGTGGCAATAGTCAACCACAAATGCGTCATTTACTGGGTTATCAACTATAGAAAAAAGAAATATGTGCTTGAAAAATATGACGCCTGGCATGGTGCCATGGTATGGCCTCACCGTGCCTTGGTTAAAAGCTGAGAAGGTTTGATTTATGTCATCATGCATGCCCTTCTTAAATCTAACCATCACCGAGGAAGTTCCCTGCTTTCGAGAGGGAAATCACCAAGATTGAAGGGGAATCCAAATTTCCATCCTAGTTTGTCATTCAGTTTTTTTCCAATGATCAACATATTGCCTCAAATGCAACGTCTTCAAATTTGACATTTTTCCGGGATCATTTACCATATTTAGGGGATTATTTGCATTTTCTAGGCATTATTGCACATAATTCAAATTTGAACAATTGGTGCATGAAAAGGTGCACAAGAACGGTCTGGAAAACCATGCTCGTGCTATTTAGTACATTCTCATGCCTTTTACAAGGAATGGGCAGATATTTCAAGGAAATGTGTGGCAATAGTTAACCATAAATACGTCGGTTACTGGGTTAACAACTATACGAAA
This sequence comes from Triticum dicoccoides, assembly GCF_002162155.2. Classification (NCBI taxonomy): domain Eukaryota; kingdom Viridiplantae; phylum Streptophyta; class Magnoliopsida; order Poales; family Poaceae; genus Triticum; species Triticum dicoccoides. The sequence goes on along the minus strand of NC_041381.1, from coordinate 365,977,096 downwards.
ATGAAATACATGCTTGGAAAATATGATGCCTGGCGTGGTGCCATGGTATGGCCTCACCGTGCCCTAGTAAAAATTTGAGAATGTTTTCCTTATGTCATCTTGCACGCCTTTCATAAATCAAACCATCACCGGGGAAGTTTCAGAGTTTCGAGGGGGAAATCACCAAGATTGAAGGGGGTATCCAAATTTCCTTTGTCCATGAGTTTTTTCTATGATGAACATACACCCTACAAATCACCGTGTTCAAATTTGGAACTTTTTCGGGTTCATTTACCATATTTAGGGGATTATGTCTCATGCCATTTAGTAAATTCTCATGCCTTTTACAAGGAATGGGTAGATATTTCGATGAAATGGGTGGCAATAGTCCACCATAGTTGTTTGTTTATTGGGTTTTCAACTATAGAAAAAATGAAATAAATGCTTGAAAAACATGACCTGGCATGGTGCCATGGTATGGCCTCACCATGCCCTAGTAAATATTTGATAAGGTTTGGCTTATGTCGTCATGCACGCCCTTCATAAATCAAACCATCACCGAGGAAGTTCCATGCTTTTGAGAGGGAAATCACCAAGATTGAAGGGGAATCTAAATTTTCTTTGTTCTTTGCCCTGGGTTTTTTTCTACGACGAACATACACCCTGCAAATCACATGTTCAAATTTGGCATTTTTTAGGATCATTTACCATATTTAGGGGTTTATGTGCGTTTTTTAGGCATCTAGCGCATATAAATCCAATCCAGCTACAGCTGCACAGGTGTGATGTGAGGGATGTGGATTGCCGTTCGATCGTGGCGCATCCTACGGTGCACACGCACGATCCGCGTGGGTGGGGTTCCGGCCAGCCATAACGCAACACACAATAGGCTCAGCGCACACTATTTCCGGAAGCGACGAAGATGAACCATGTCGATAATGAACGAGCAAAATTGTAAGGTGATACATCTCTATCATATCTATAATTTTTGATTGTTTCATGCCAATATTATACAACTTTCACATATATTTGGCAACTTTTTATATGATTTATTGGACTAACCTATTGATCCAGTGCCCAATGCCAGTTCCTGTTTGCTGCATGTTTTTTGTTTCGCAGAAAAGCCATGTCAAACGAAGTCCAAACGCGATAAAAATTTATGGAGAATTGTTTTGGAATATTTATGATTTTTGGGAGGTCGAATCAAAGCAAACGGGGGCCCACCATGAGCACACCCACCAAGGCGCGTCAGGCACCCCCTGGCGCGCCCAAGTATCTTATGCCCTCCTCGAAGGTCGGTTGGGGCCCTTATTTTGGCACAAGAAATATAATATATGGAAAAAATCGTGTAAACATTTCAGCACAATCGGAGTTACGGATCTCCGGGAATTTAAGAAACAGCGAAGGGCCAGATCTGGGGAACGCGAAACAGAAGAGAATAGAGAGGGAGATCCAATCTCGGAGGGGCTCTCGCCCCTCCGCCGCCATGGAGGCCATGGACCAAAGGGGGAACTCTCCTCCCATCTAGGGGGAGGCCAAGGAAGAAGAAAAAGGAGGGGGCTCTCTCCCCCTCTATCCCGGTGGCACTTGAGCGTCGCTGGGTCAAGGATCGTGACGACGACCTACATCAACAACCTTGGTACTGTCAACACCAACTTTCCCCCCTCTATGCAGCGGTGTAACACCCCTTCTCCCCGATGTAATCTCTACTTAAACATGGTGCTCAACTCCATATATTGTTTCCCAATGATATTTGGCTATCCTATGATGTTTGAGTAGATCCGGTTTGTTCCATGGGTTAATCGTGATCTTGGTTGGTATGATTGTATATTTTATGGTGCTGTCCTCTGGTGCCTTCCATCTCGCGCAAACGTGAGGGGCCCCCGCTGTAGGGTGTTGCAATATGTTCATGATTCGCTTATGGTGGGTTGCGAGAGTGACAGAAGATTAAACCTGAGTAGGTGGATTGTTGCATATGGGATAAAGAGGACTTGCTACTTAATGCTATAGTTGGGTTTCACGACCTTAATGATCTTTAGTAGTTGCGGATACTTGCTAGGGGTCCAATCATAAGTCCATATGATCCAAGTAGAGAAAGTATGTTAGCTCATGCCTCTCCCTCATATAGAATTACAAGAATGATTACCGGTACTTGTTATCGATTGCTTAGGGACAAATGACTTTCTTATTGACAAAAGCTATCCACTTTTATTACCTTCCAATTTATTCGTAGTTTTATTCTCGCAAAGTACTCATAGTTTTATTCTTGCAAAATAGTTTCATACTTGTTCTAGAAAGAAAACGTTAAGTGTGCGTAGAGTTGTATCAGTGGTCGATAGAACTTCAGGGAATATTTGTTCTACCTTTAGCTCCTCATTGGGTTCGAGACTCTTACTTATCGAAGAAGGCTACAAACGACCCCCTACACTTGTAGGTTATCAAGACCTTTTTCTGGCGCCATTGACGGGGAGCAATAGTGTGGGGTGAATATTCTCGTGTGTGCTTGTTTGCTTTATCACTAAGTAGTTTTTATTTTTAGTTCTAAGTGTTCTCTATCTTTAGTTAAGGATATGGAACACAAAACACCAAAACAATTAGTGGTACTTGCTACTCATGGAGATGGGGAACCTCCTAAAACCCTTGATGCTCGTTATGTGAAAAATATTATGCAATACTTTGATAATCCTGAGAAAACCCCATTCAACTTGATAATGGGAGACACGTTGGATAAACGTGCATGCTTTAGGGATTATCACTTGACACAAAAAGGGAAATTGTTATGGGATCAAATTCATATGTTGAAATGGTATGCTTGGAATCTATGCTCTAGATATGATTATACTTGTTGCTCTAGGATGAACACTCCACATCTTCCTTTTCATGCAAAATTAATGATAATGAAACCTTAGCTTCTTATGCTAATGGTATATATGTTTACTATGATGTGGAATGAATAGAAGAACTTGTTTCTTTTAAGGGTGCTTATGAAATTGAATCTTTATTTGAAAAGTATGAAGATTTTGATGATTCAGTTTATAGACCTGAAAATTTTGCTATCCTTAAATATTGCTATGATAATTATAAATACAATTACGATATTGATGTGTTTATTGAGAAAGTCTCCGCTGTCCAAGAAGAGAATAATATTTTGCAGGAGTCTATGGAAGAAGGAATTGATGAAATTGTAAGTTCATTGGATGAAAAGATGATGAGGAGAGTGAAGAACAAAAGGAGGAAGAGTGGATTAGCTACCGTGCCCACCTTATAATGAGAGTAACTCTTCAACTCGTACAATGTTTAATGTCCCTTCGTTCTTACCGAAGGATAATTGCTATGATCCCATTGATTCTTTTGAAATATCCCTTTTTGATGAACTTGATGCTTGCTATGCTTATGGCCAAGATGCCAGTATGAATTATGCTTATGGATATGAACTTGTTATAGTTCCTTATGTTAAGAATGAAATTGTTGCTATTGCACCCATGCATGATAGTCCTATTATCTTTTTGAATTCTCCACACTACACTATATCGGAGAAGTTTGCACTTATTAAGGATTATGTTGATGGGATGCCTTTTATCGTTGCGCATGATAATTTTCATGAATATAATATGCATGTTCTTGTTGCTCCTACTTGCAATTATTATGAGATAGGAACTACATCTCCACCTCTCTATGTTTCCAACACGATAAAATTGCAAGAAACTACTTATGCAATGTATTGGCCTTTACTTGATGTGCATGGATTGTTCTTGTATGACATGCCGATTCATATGAATAGGGTTAGACTTTGTCATTGCATGATATATGTTTATTTTTGCTCACTACTAAATGCCAAATCATTGCTAATTAAGATTGGCTTTGATATACCTTGGGATCCAGGTGGATTCATTACTTGAGCACTTTATGCCTAGCTTAATGGCTTTAAAGAAAGCGCTGCCAGGGAGAGAGTCATTTTATTTCTCTTCAGTGCTTTTATAAATTTTAGAAACAAAAAATATAGAGGGGAACATAAAACTTCACAAAAAGGAAAGTGAAAGTGAGAGAGACGAGCATTGTTGAAGTGGGGGAGCTCCTTGAACTTTGTTCATGCCCATGGAAACTTTGTGAATCTAAATTACAGAAACTTTTCAATAAAAATAATTATCCCCTTGTACAAATCCTTTGTATTGTAAAATATTGTGCCAAGGTTTGCCTTTAGGATGATTAGATTGATTGTTGGTATGTGAGGTGTAGGAACAGAAACTTTGGTTGTAGCGCGTGAATTTTCATTTTTTACCGGAACGTCAAAATGTTATGAAACTTTTTTTATCCATTTCTGTAAAAATTATTTATTTCTTCCTAATTTATCAGAATTTTTGCAGTACCACAAGTACGGTAGATGTTCAGATTGCTACAGGTTGTCCTGTTTAAGACAGATTCTGTTTTTGATGCATTGATTTGCTTGTTTTGATGAAACTATCGATTCGATTGGTGGTATAAGCCATGGAAAAGTTATATTACAGTAGCTACAATGCAAAAACAAAATATGAATTGGTTTGAAACAGTACTTAGAGTAGTGTTTTGCTTTGTTATACTAACTGATCTTACCGAGTATTTCTGTTGAGTTTTGTGTGGATGAAGTGATCAAAGATCGAGGAGGTCTCGATATGAGGAGAAGGAGGAGAGGCAAGAGCTCAAGCTTGGGGATGCCCAAGGCACCCCAAGTAATAACCAAGGAAACTCAAGCATCTAAGCTTGGGGATGCCCCGGAAGGCATCCCATCTTTCTTTAACAAGTATCGGTATGTTTTCGTGTTCGTTTCGTTCATGTGATATGTGCAAATCTTGGAGCGTCTTTTGCATTTAGTTTTCACTTTTCTTTCATGCACCATGCTGGTATGTGATAGTCCATGGTTTATTTATTGAGTGCTCATTGCACTTCACTTATATCTTTTGAGTATGGCTTTATAGAATGCTTCATGTGCTTCACTTATAACATTTGAAGTTTGGATTGCCTGTTTTTCTTCACATAGGAAACCGTTGTTTGTAGAATGCTCTTTTGCTTCACTTATATTTGTTAGAGCATGGTCTTTTGTATCAAAGTTAAACTCTCATGCTTCACTTATATCCATTTAGAGAGTCAACGGGAATTGGTCAATTGCATGGTTAGTCATGAAATCCTACATAAAACCTATGGATCACTGAATATGATATGTTTTATTCCTTGCAATAGTTTTGCGAAATAGAGATGATAATATGTGGGAGGTACTAGTAAATGGTTGTGGTTAGTAGGAATATTGGTGTTAAGGTTTGTGATTCCCGAAGCATGCACGTATAGTCTCTCGTTATGCTATGAAGTTGGAGCATGATTTATTATTGATTGTCTTCCTTATGAGTGGCGGCCGGGGACGAGCAATGGTATTTTCCAACCAATCTATCCCCCTAGGGGCTTGCGTAGTAGTACTTTGCTTCGAGGGCTAATAAACTTTTCTGAGTCCATGGATTATACGCACTCTTACCTTTCTGCAATTTGCTAGCCTCTACAGTACCGTGCATTGCCCTTTCTCACCTCGAGAGATGGTGCAAACTTTGCAGGTGCATCCAAACCCCGTGATATGATACGCTCTATCACACATAAGCCTTATTATATCTTCCTCAAAACAGCCACCATACCTACCTATTATTGCCTTTCCATAGCCATTCCGAGATATATTGCCACATGCAACTTCCACTGCCTCCGTTTTGATGACTTGAGCATTCATTGTCATATTGCTTTGCATGATCGCAAGATAGCTATCATGATATTTCCATGGCTTGTCTGTTTTTGATATTGTTGTTGTGCTAGGCCATTGCACATCCTGGTACACTGCCAGAGGCATTCATATAGAGTCATATTTTGTTCTAGGTATCGAGTTGCAATTTTTATTTTCTTTTGAGTTATAAGTAAATTGAAGTGTGATGATCATCATTATACATTATTAGAGCATGTCCCAGTAGGAAAGGATGATGGAGACTATGATTCCCCCACAAGTCGAGATGAGACTCTAGACAATGAGAGAAAAAAGAAAAGAAAAAGAAAAGAAAACAGAAAAAGAAAAAAAGAAAAAAGGAAAAAAGAGAGAAGGGGCATTGTGACTATCTTTTACCACACTTGTGCTTCAAAGTAGTACCATGTTTTTCATATAGAGAGTCTCCTATTTAGTCACTTTAATATACTAGTGGGAATTTTTCATTATAAAACTTGGCTTGTATATTCCGATGATGGGCTTCCTCAAATGCCCGAGGTCTTCATGAGCAAGCAAGTTGGATGCGCACCCACTTAGTTTTCATATTGAGCTTTCATACACTTATATCTCTTAGTGCATCCATTGCATGGCAATCCCTACTCCTCACGTTGATATCAATTGATGGGCATCTCCATAGCCCATTGGTTAGCCGCGTTGATGTGAGACTTTCTTACTTTTTTGTGTTCTCTATATTTACCCCTATCATCATACTCTATTCCACCTATAGTGCTATATCCATGGCTTGCGCTCATGTATTGCGTGGGAGTTGAAAAAGCTGAAGCACGTTAAAAGGTATGAACCAATTGCTCGGCATGCCATGGGGGTTGTGCATGATAAATAGTTTGTGTTAAGACGATAGAGCATGACAAGATTATATGATTTTGTAGGGATAGATTTCTTTAGCATTGATATTTTGAAAGACATGATTGTTTGTTGGGATACCTGAGTATTAATGTCTTTATGTCAAATTATAGACTATTGCTTTGAATCACTTATGTCTTAATATTCATGCCATCATTAGATATATGATCAAGTTTATGCTAGGTAGCATTCCACATCAAAAACTATCTTTTTTTATAATTTACCTTCTTGAGAACGAGCAGGAATTAAGCTTGGGGATGCTGATACATCTCCATCGTATCTATAATTTTTTATTTTTCATGCCAATATTATACAACTTTCACACATATTTGGCAACTTTTTATATGATTTATTGGACTAACATATTGATCCAATGCCCAGTGCCAGTTCCTATTTGTTGCATTTTTTGGTTTCGCAGAAAAGCCATGTCAAACAAAGTCCAAACATGATAAAAATTTACGAACATTTATTTTGGAATATTTATGATTTTTGGGAGGTGGAATCAACGCAAACGGGGGCCCACCGTGAGCACGACCCACCAGGGTGCGTCAGGCACCCCCTGGCGCACCCAAGTATCTTATGCCCTCCTCGAAGGTCGGTTGGGGCCCTTCTTTTGGCGCAAGAAATATAGTTTATGGAAAAAAATCTTGTAAAAATTTCAGCGCAATCAGAGTTATGGATCTCCAGGAATTTAAGAAACGGTGAAGGGCCAAATCTGGGGAACATGAAACAGAAGAGAACAGAGAGGGAGATCCAATCTCGAAGGGGCTCTTTCCCCTCCGCCGCCATGGAGGCCATGGACCAGAGGGGGAACTTTCCTCCCATCTAGGGCGGTGGCCAAGGAAGAAGAAAAAGGAGGGGGGCTCTCTCGCCCTTGTCGGATATCGGGTTTCGGCAAAACCCTTATGGTTCGAACTCTGGGGTGCGCACGAAGATCTTCTCCCTACAGATCCAAGCCCCAAAGCCTCGTCGCGAATCTAAGCTACACGATGAACAACAAGAGGGACACAAGGTTTATACTAGTTTGGGCCACCGTTGTGGTGTAATACCCTACTCTAGTGTGTGGTGGTGGTGGGTTGCCTCTGGGGCTGATGATGAATAGTATAGAGGAAGAACAGCCTCACGAGGGGTGTTCTTGTGGTGGTGTGCTTGGAGAGGAATGGCTCCGTCTCTGTTGGCTCTAGGTGAGATCTCGATGCCTTCTACTATGGTGGCTATCTCTATTTATAGCGGCCCTGGTCCTCTTCCCAAACATTGAGCGGGAAGGGAGCCAACAACGGCCATTTTGAAGGGGGACAACTAGTACAAGCTATCCTGACTAAAGTTGGTCTTCGACTGCCAAAGGCACTAGCGATGACGCCATCATGGGCTCCACGATGACCTCCGTCCTGCCGCTCTACTGGTCTTGGTCTTGTTGCACGGATATGGTAACCTTTGCTTGATGCCTGGGTACTCCGTGCATGCGCTTGCCCCCTTTGCACCAAAGAGTAAACAAGGACAATACGCTGGCTGGCGCACGCCTGGTCTCGATCGTCATGGCTTGCATCACGAGCACATTGCGAGGTACTCCTTGCCTTGATCTCTCCGCCTCCTCGCAAGCCTGCCTGGTGAGGCCGCCCCTGAGGAAGCCTTGCATCATCCGCCCCGCGAGGCTTGGCCCCTCGCGAGGGTCTTGAGCTTGGGTTGATGAAGACGGGCCGTACTGGGCCTCTGCTTGAGCCACGCCGCAGGCCGCAGGCGGGCAAGTCTGGGGACCCCCGTTCCCAGAATGCCGACAGTAGCCCCCGGGCCCAAGGCGTGCTCGGACTTGGCTTAGCAGTGAAGCCAAAGGACAAGTGTGGAGCGCCGCAGGCCCCAATAGCCTGCGGCCTTGGTCGCCGCATGGCAGTTGATTGGATGTGGGCATCTCCGCTTCCCCATGCTGCCTCGACAACTGCCTGATTTGATGAGTCCCTGCTGCATGCAAAAAGAGTCATGATTACTTATGATCGTGGAGGCCGACGGTTGGCCTGCCTTGGACTATAAGTACGGAGAGGCGCGAGCCCCCATTGTCCATCTCTTCTTGTTCCGCTCGCTTCTTCTTCCTTTCTCTTCCTCCATCTTGCCGCCAATGGCGCCAATCCGCCGGTTCTCAGATGAAGAGAAAAGAAAGGCCCCCCGGGAGGGGCCCGACCTGCTCCCGCTGAAGAAACGACCGGTCCCCAGTCGTCACGATGAGGTTGCGAGGCCAGAGATGTCGATGCCTTGGTACGAGCGGCCACCTCCTGGGTTTCCGCTACCCCTGTACGCCTGGGCTGAGGGCCCTGGAGAAGGAGACGTCGGGCGACGCCGCCCGCGCCGTCGGCGACGCCGACGAATCATGGCGGTGCGCGCCGTTGCTCCTGGAGTCCATGCCACGGACTCCTCTCGCGAGCTCGTACTCCATGCCACCATGCCACCAGGCTCCTGGATCCGTTTCCTCCCTTCTTTGCCTTTGAGATGCCGTCGAGGGGGCCTCTCGAGCTTTGGCTGCAGCACGCCGACTGCAGTACCCCGGCGACTGGAGCGGAGGTTGAAGTCGTCGCTCCGGGCAAAGTCTACATGACCCAGGGCTGGGGCGAGATCGCCCGGGTCTGCCGAACAGGGGGTGCCCTCCTGATTCATTTCGAATACGATGGCGCCTCCTTGATGCTCTTCAAGGTCTTCGATGCAGAAGGCTGCCGGCTGGAGTGCTGCCCTAGAGGAGGCTGCCAGGACATCGATGTGGCAAGGGCTAGGCCTGCCACCCGCTCCCCCAATGGCTCCTCCGGCAGCAGTGGCGATGCTTGGGAGTCCAGTGACTCTCCCGAGCACTTCGTGACTCCGGAGACAAGCGATGACAGCTACGTTCCCCTGATCTCACGTCGTGCTCGGAGCAGGGTGGCTGTATCAGGCCGCCGGCGCGGCTGGTCTGGATGGGATTGGCGCCGTCCTCCCGTGGCCCACTGTTGATGATGGCGTCGGCCATGGAGGTGCGTGTAGTTAGGGCTCCTTAGGATTCGCGTCTTTTGTTCCCTGTGAGGAATCGAGGAAATACCCCGTGGGGGCATGTAAAGTGTCCTCAATGTCTTTGTTGATATTATCTTGATTATGAAGTGGTGCAAATGCTTGTCCTGTTCCAGCTTGGTTCCCCCTTTCTAACCTCGTGACGACTTAGTGCTCTGTGCTGACAGGTCCCGGTCCCCAGGCAGGCTTCAGCCGTCGCTGGTATGCCAGGTCGCGATGCCGTGGTCAAGGCCAGGAGGTGAGCGGCACAAGGTCCAGTAAGAGCCCCTGAGGCGCGATGCTTAGGAGGTCCCCTTAAGCGCTCAAGCAGCCGCTGAAGGGTGAGAAAGGAAGGCAATGTCGCTGTCACAGTGCCGCATTGGGTGGAGGTTTTGTGTCGTGTCGATTAGCTATTACAGGGGCGAGACTTATCTCGAAAGCAGGGGGTAGATCCTTTGCGAGGTGCCAGACTTGCATGTCTGCAGCTGGGATGTAGCTGGGCTAGGCCTTCGTGAGCTTCCCCTCCCTTCCCCGTACTCTCCTTTGTGCTCTACGTCCTTAGGTCCCGGCTCTCGAATGAGCTCAGCCGCCGCTGGTATGCCAGGTTGCAATGTCGTGGACAAGGCCAGGGGTGAGGGCTGGAGAGCCAGTAAGAGCTCCTGAGTCGAGATGCTCAGGCGTCCCCCTTATAACGCGCAAGCAGATCGCACGGGTAAGAGAGAGAGAGAGAGAGAGAGAGAGAGAGAGAGCTCACGATGCCTCCCGTTTTAGGCCTCAGGCAGTCCCTGTAAACCAACACGAGAAAAGCAAGGGTTGCCGTTACGATTGCCGGCCAGCCATTGGTTGCTCCGAGAGAGTGGTGAGGGCACTGAGGGCCTGGTGAGGTGGCGCTTGCGGGGCTTCCGTGGGCCAGAGCTCGACCACTCAGATTTGTCGATGTTGCAGGGACGAACCCATGCACAAGCGTCGCGCCAGCGCGAGCGGCTCCAAAGGTAGGTGTCAACCAAGCGGGCGATTATCACAGGCAGGTTAAGCATGGAAGGCAAATTGTCTTAGATAGATGCAGAAAGGATACATGCCACTGGGTCAGGCCCGAGCGGCTTGGGGATGATGCAGCCCGAGGGGCGCCCCTAGCAAGGTAAACTAAAGACATAAGCAAAAGGGATACATGCCACAGGGATAGACCCACGCGACCTGGGAATATTGCAGCCCTGAGGGCGCTCCCAGCTGAAATGAACTTGAAAGATGTCACATGATACCATTGTAGAGCGAGTGTTGGAGTAGCTGAAGATGCACGGTGAAGAAGCCGATCCTTGCAAATCGCCGGAGCCCAGAGCCTCGGGAGGCTCTGGGGGCCCGGGCGGTTCCTCGAGGACCATCTCCATCTCCGCCAGGACCACGTGGTGCGTGGCCTCCTGAGCTGCCAGAATGCTCCGCAGAAGACGCTGGTGAGCAGCAGCCGCGTTCGGCAGGCCGAAGGGCATGCGAACGTAGCTGTGTGGCAGACCCTCGCAGCATCCCACGCGCGACGGCCAGAAGCGCTCCTGAGACGCGACTCGGCTAAGCCCTGGGTAGTCGATGCAGATGCGCAGCCCGCCATCCTCGCCTGGATGGGTAGCTACACCAGGTAGGCGGCGAGCACTGCATATGACTCTTGATTCTTGAAGCTCCTGAGTGGCCTTGGTGATGAACTCCTGAGGGTTGGGCCCTCCTTGCCCCATGCCTTCCTGAGGGAAACGTGCCACGAAGCACGCCTCCAAGTGGTGCTCGAGCGCCTCCCTCGTGATCCTGGCAAAGTCTGAGGCCCTCCAGGAGAGAGCCCCCGAGCCCTGCCCGAGGAGGGCGCCGGGCGCACCTTCCTATGAGATGGAGGGAGGCGCCCCTTGCACGGGCGCAGATCCTGACGCAACGCCTCCGGAGAGGCCAACCTCCTGAGGCCTTGAGCTGGGTGATGTCTTCTTCTTCTTGGGAACTGCCTCGGGAGGGTTCTAACTCTTGTTGTCTTGGTCCTCGACTGATGCAGCTTGGAAGGCACGCTCGAGAGAGCACACCGCATCCTTCTCTTCGCAGGGGACTGTGATGATTCCACCGCTTCCAGGCATCTTGTGGACATTGTAACCATGGTGAGTTACCGCTATGAACTTGGCCTGGGCCAGATACCCGAGGATGGCATTGTATGGCAGGCAAATGTGCACAACGTCGAAGTCGAAGAGCTCGGTACGGTAGTTCTTGTGCTGTCCAAAGGTGACAGGGAGGCGAACCTGCCCTATCAGAGTGGTGGAGCCGTCAGTGACTCCTGAGAAAGGCTTGGTTGGATGAAGTTGATCATAAGGTACTTGGAGGTTGTTTAACATCTCGACAGACAGAATGTTGAGTCCTGCGCCACCACCGATGAGGGTCCTGGTAACTTGCACGTTGCTGATGACTAGGGAGCAAAGCATCGGGAGGATGCCGGCTGTAGCCGCACACTTGAGATGATCCACTGAGCTGAACGTGATGGCGCACGTGGACCACCTGAGAGGGCGCGTGGCCTCGAGCTTGGGAAGGACTGCATTCACCTCGCAAGCAAACTGCTTGAAGATGCGCTGAGAGGCTGGGGCCTGGGCACCGCCCAAGATGCAAGCAATAGCACGTGGCTCCTGGAATCCCCCAGCTCCCTCGTCCTGGTGGTGGTCGTCATTCCTCCTTGGCGGTGGTGGCAGAGGAGGGAGGCCTGCGTTGCCCTGCGGGCGATCCTCGCGAGGCTGATCCCTCCAAGCTCCCTCGCGAGGCTGGTCCTGCCAGCGATCCTCGCGAGGTCGGTCACGCCACTCCTAGCGAGGCCCTCGGTCATCCCATCATCCTCCACCTCTTCCTCCTCCTCGGTCGTAGCCCTGGTCGTTGCGCTCGGGGCGTCAACCAATGCATCCTTCTCGAACGGCTCTGAGATCCCGACATTCGTTCGTGTTGTGGGTGTAGAGGTTGTGGTAGGCGCAGACTCGGTTGCCCTTGGATGACTCCGGCTGGTCCCTGCCGTGCTTCGTGTCTGGTTCTGCCGCGAGCACGGCTGCTCCTTTGTGCTTCACGTCCTTGGCCTTGGCTTTCTTCTCTTCTGGGTCAGCAGCTGGAAGCCCGAGGAGGGAGAGGCGCCCCTCCTCAGCTCTTGCGCACTTGGTCGCCAGGTTGAACAGCTCCAGGGATGTGCATAGATCCTTGTGGATAGCGAGCTCCTCCTTCATCTTGACGTCACGGACGCCGTCAGAGAACGCTGAGATGATGGCCTCCTCGGTCACCTTGGGAATCTTGTGGTGAGCGCTGTTGAAGCGCTGGATGTACTTTTGCAAGGTCTCTCCTGATTGTTGCTTGACGTGGTGCAGGTCACCCACGACTGGAGGACGGTCGCAAGTGCCCTGGAAGTTGGCGATGAAGTGGCTTCGTATCTCGTCCCAAGAGGAGATCAAGCCGGGAGGCTGGTTCAAGAGCCAGGTGCGGGCACCATCCTTGAGCGCCATGGGAAACCAATTCACCATGACCTTTTCGTCCCCGTTGACCGCCTCGATGCCCAGCTTGTAGAGCTGCAGGAACTCCGCAAGATTGGCAGTGCCGTCATAGCGAGGAGGCAGATCCGGTTTGAACTTGCACGGCCATGCGACGCTGCATAGCTCGATGGTGAAGGCGCGACAGCCTGCAGTGGCCACCGGAGCCCTTTGCAGATGCGGGCCTTGCTCTTGGAGATTCCTGCGCACCGCCGCCAGGGGCAGCGCAGGGTCTTGACGTGCTGGCGCAGGGATGCGGTCTTGACGTGCTGGAGCAGGGAGCATGCGAGCGCCTTCTTGGGACCGAGGGATTTCTTGGCAGCTCCTTTCTTGTCGCGCGGGCGCTGGACGCGGAGGGTATCACCTAGGGGCCGCACGCCTTGGAGCCAAGGCACCTTCTTGGGGAGGAGGTGGCAGAGGCGCCTCCTGAGCTGCATCGCCCATGAAGGACGGAGGGCGAGGTAGCGAGAGGGATGGCGCAGGAGAGCCCCCTGCGGCGCTGACGAGCTCGGTGATGCGAGTGAGCCACTCCTCGTAGAGGTCGTCGACGGGGCGGTAGTGCAGGAGCTCACGTGCCAGAAGCAATGCGGCCTGCACGTCCGTGGGAGCGCGACGAGCATGAGACGACGAACCAGCTGGAGTCAGCGATGGAGTGGCGGTGCGGCCTTCCCGCGGCACTGAAGGATGTAGCAACAATGCTTGCTACTCATTCCCCAACAGGCCGGTTGCGGCGTTGGCGGCAGGCAATGGAGAACGACGAGGAGGCCCACCGGCGGGGGCCGTTTGGGTGATGCAGGCGGCGAGAGCAGCCTGACGCACGGCGCGAGCACGGCGAGCGTTCGCCATGGATACGACGAAACGATGGAACACGGAACCGCGGAAAGAGGATTTCGGTGCACCCCTACCTGGCGCGCCAAATTTCGGATATCGGGTTCCGACAAAACCCTTAAGGTTCAAACTCTGTGGTGCACACGAAGATCTTCTCCCTACAGATCCACGCCCCAAAGTCTTGTCGCGAATCTAAACTACACGATGAACAACACGAGGGACACAAGGTTTATACTAGTTCGGGCCACTGTTGTGGTGTAATACCCTACTCTAGTGTGTGGTGGTGGTGGATTGCCTCTAGGGCTGATGATGAATAGTACAGAGGAAGAACAGCCTCATGAGGGTTGTTCTTGTGGTGGTGTGCTTGGAGAGGAATGGCTCTGTCTCTGTTGGCTCTAGGAGAGATCTCGATGCCTTCTACTGTGGTGGCTATCTCTATTTATAGGGGCCCTGGTCCTCTTCCCAAATATTGAGCGGGAAGGGAGCCAACAACGGCAATTTTGAAGGGGGGCATCTAGTACAAGCTATCCTGACTAAAGTTGGTCTTCGACTACCAAAGGCACTGGCGATGATGCCGTCTTGCGCTCCATGGTGACCTCTGTCCTGCCGCTCTGCTGGTCTTTGTCTCGTTGCACCGATATGGTAACCTTTGCTTGAAGCCTCGGTACTCCGCGCCTGCGCTTGCCCCCTTTGCACCAAAGAGGAAACGAGGACACTGCACTGGCTGGTGCCCGCCTGGTCTCGATCGTCATGGCTTGCGTCACGAGCACCTCGCGAGGTACTCCTTGCCTTGATCTCTCTGCCTCCTCGTGAGCCTGCCCGGTGAGGCCGCCCCTGAGGAAACCTTGCGTCGTCCACCCCGCGAGGCTTGGCCCCTCGCAAGGGTCTTGAGCTTGGGTTGATGAAGACGGGCCGTACTGGGCCTCTACTTGAGCCACGCCGCAGGCCGCAGGCAGGCAAGTCTGCGGACCCCCCGTTCCCCGAACACTCTTGCCGCTCTGCTGGTCTTGGTCTCGTTCCACCAATATGGTAACCTTTGCTTAATGCCTCGGTACTCCGCACCTTCGCTTGCCCCCTTTGCACCAAAGAGGAAACGAGGACACTGCGCTAGCTGGCGCCCGCCTGGTCTCGATCTTCATGGCTTGCGTCACGAGCACCTCATGAGGTACTCCTTGCCTTGATCTCTCCGCCTCCTCATGACCCTGCCTGGTGAGGCCGCCCCTGAGAAAGCCTTGCGTCGTCCGCCCTGCAAGGCTTGGCCCCTCGCGAGGGTCTTGAGCTTGGGTTGATGAAGATAGGCCGTACTGGGCCTCTGCTTAAGCCACACCACAGGCCGCAAGCAGGCAAGTCTGGGGACCCTCGTTCCCAGAACGCCGACAGCCCTCTCTCCCAGTGGTGTCGGAGTGCCGCTGGGGCTAGGATCGTGACGGCGATCTACATCAACAACCTTGCTACCATCAACACCAACTTTCTCCCCCTCTATGTTGTGGTGTAACACCCCTTCTCCCTGCTGTAATCTCTACTTAAACATGGTTCTCAACTCCATGTATTGTTTCCCAATGATATTTGGCTATGTATGATGTTTGAGTAGATTCATTTTGTCCTATGGGTTAATCGTGATGTTGGTTGGTATGATTGTATATTTTATTTATGGTGCTGTCCCACGGTGCCCTCCATCTCGCACAAACGTGAGGGGGCCCCGCTGTAGGGTGTTGCAATATGTTCCTGATTCTCTTATGGTGGGTTGCGAGAGTGACAGAAGCTTAAACCCGAGTAGGTGGGTTGTTGTGTATGGGATAAAGAGGACTTGATACTTAAAGCTATGGTTGGGTTTCACGACCTTAATGATCTTTAGTAGTTGCGGATGCTTTCTAGGGGTCCAATCATAAGTGCATATGACCCAAGTAGAGAAAGTATGTTAGCTCATGCCTCTCCCTCATATAGAATTACAAGAATGATTACCAGTACTTGTTATCGATTGCCTAGGGACAAATGACTTTCTTGTTGAGAAAAGGTATGCACTTTTATTACCTTCTATTTTATTTGTAGTTTTATTCTCGCAAAGTACTCGTAGTTTTATTCTTGCAAAATAGTTTCATACTTGTTCTAGGTAAAGCAAACATTAAGTGTGCGTAGAGTTGTATTGGTGGTCGATAGAACTTGAGGGAATATGTGTTCTACCTTTAGCTCCTCATTGGGTTCGACACTCTTATTTATCAAAGAAGGCTACAAACGACCCCCTACACTTGTGGGTATCATAAGGGAAGCCAAATTTCCTTTTTCATTTGTCGTTGAGCTCTTAAAAACCACCACACTGTACGGCTGTCCGGCCCCTCCGTCCCAGAGCTCTCTCCAAGCGTCGTTCATGGCACCGCGATGCATAGTAACTGGTAAGGAAGTGAGGGAATCCCGCCGCGTGGCGTTCCTCAATGCCCGCGACCACACACATGGTAAGGAGGTGATGGCATCTCGTCGCGCCAAGGTCATCACCGCCGGCGGCCACACGGTTATGTGGGCGGACTTTGAGGCTGCCATGGCCGAATGGGAGATGGATCTAGAGGTGGCCAAAGCTGCACATAAGGAGCAGAAAAGGCAGAAAGCAATCAAGAAAAGAGAGTCCCACCACCGCAAGAAAGACGAGGCCGTGTGTCGTGGTGAGGAGAGCTTGGCGTGAAATCGAAGCACAGTGGGTTGCTGCCTACAAGGTCGAGAAGGAGAACGCCGGCGTCTGGCCAGCATGCCTTGATTTCAGCATGTGAGAAGTAGTTAGTGCGTGTGTCGCCTGTAGTCTTAGACAAAAGTACCAGTAGTACTTTAAGTTTGTAGTATTAATGTACAATGTCGGTAAGAGCATCTTTTGAGGGCTTTGAGCATTGATTAACATGTGTGTCCATGTGCGTTTTTTTTCGTTAATCATTAGATGATCACAAAACACATGGTTTCTATGGCGTACTCGTGTGCGTTTTTTTGCGTTAATGATCCACAAGTCAGTTACCCGTGCGATGTTTCCTAATAAACCAGGTGTACCATTGACCAAAAAAATCTACTACACGTGTACATTTTTTTGGAGACAGGATCTGCCAATTTTCTCTTTTCTCGCACACGAGTATTTTACGCGCTTCGTCTGTGTTGTGTGTTTCCCCCGCCCAAGTTTCAAGTTTCGCGGCGAAATTTTCATTAGGCGCACAATTTCAGAATTTATTCCTCCAACCACATCCCCACCCATCAAATTTCCTCAGTATCTCCCATGTTCCTCCGCCTCCCCTACTGGCAGCTCAAACTGCCGCCGCCACAACCACAGCTTCAACCACATCTAGGTTCTGCTCGGATCCAGTTAGTTAACCCACTGATCTCTATCACGGCCCCGGCCTGATTGATTAAATGGTGCCTGTGAAACATCCTCATGTCTCCAAATCCACACCGCCCCTACCTCCAGAGCATCGCCGTGCAAGCCCAACCACATATCATGTGGAGGTCGAGGAGCTGATGGCGGTTCATGGCGCGATGGCCGTTGTGCATGTTGACCCGGAGGAACACCTCACCTCCGCCGCCGACGACATGGTGTAGGCTCTGGCCTAGATGAAGTGCCCCAGCGACTACCCCCAAGACTTAACATGTATGATCTAACTAGCTAAATTTTACCAATACCACTTGCAATGGCTATGTTTTGTACGGTTGATGTATTAAGCATGTTCGTGCCTTGTTTATTTCAGTACTGCACACTGTGTGATGTTCAAGTATTAACTGTGCAGCTCAATTTCACCAATACCAGCAACAAACTTACAATACATGACTCATGATATCACTAGAGATGCTGCCCATTTTCTATTTTTTGTGGATGCTAACCCTGTTGTACTTAACATGCCTGTCCATGTACTTACGCAGGGTCATAACAGCCGATTCTGTTGTTTGCCATCGAGGTTAGCTCCATCCCATGTCTTACAGTATTTCACATCATTTGTGGAATTGCAGTTTAACTTCTACAATTTACTGGTTGCCTGTAAGTACACATGTCAGTGGCACTGATCCACGCTTCGACCCGGAGGAACAGCTCACCTCCGCCGCCGCTGACTTTGGGCAGGCTCTGGTCAAGATGAAGTACCCCAACAACTACCTCTCAGGACTTACCAAGTATGTACTCACTAGTTCAATCTTACCAATACCAGTTGTAATTAATGGCTGTGTTTTGTACGGTCGATGTATTAAGTATGTTGTAGTAAACATGCCTAACACGTTTTAGCTACGTTCCCTACCTTTTTATAGACAACTGGGCCATTCTCTGCTCTGGCAGCACCTGCCTTGTGATGTTTAACTCTGCCAATTGCATTTTTATGAGTACCGGTTTCAATGATTATTAAGCCTATTGCGATTAATAGTTGAATCCATTTTTAAATAGTTGTATTTCAATGGCTGCAAACTTACAAAACATGACTTAGGATGATGTTAAGCCTGTTGCAATTAACAGTTGTATCCATTTTTAATTTGTCCCTTGGCTACCATCCTACTCTCCGCAATGAAGATATACTAGAGATGCTGCACATTTGCTATTTTTGGTGGATGCTAATCCTGTTGTACTTAACATGCCTTTCCATGTACTTACGCAGGGCCATAACGGGCGATGTTGTTGTTTGCCGTCGAGGTTAGCTGCATCCCATGTCTTACAGTATTTGACATCAATTGTGCAATTGCAGTTTGGCTTCTAACATTTACTTGCTTCTTGCAGGTACACATGTCGGCGGCACTGATCCACGCTTCGACACGGAGGAAGAGCTCACCTCCGCCGCTGCTGACTTTGGGCGGGCTCTGGCCAAGATGAAGTGCCCCAGCAACTACCTCTCAGGACTTACCAAGTATGAACTCACCAGTTCAATCTTACCAATACCAGTTGCAATTAATGGCTATGTTTTGTACGGTCGATGTATTAAGCATGTTGTAGTAAACATGCCTAACACGTTTTAGCTATTTTCCCTATCTTTTTATAGACAAATGTGCCATTATCTGCTCTGGCAGCACCTGCCTTGTGATGTATAACTCTGCCAACTGCATTTTTATCCATTAAGCATGTTGCAATTAACAGTTATATCCATTTTTAAACAGTTGTATTTCAATGGCTACAAACTTACAAAACTTGATTGTTAAGCCTGTTGCACTTAACGGTTATATCATTTTTTTAATCCATCCCTTTGCTACCGTGCTACTCTTTCGCAATGAAGATATCACTACAAATGCTGCCATATTATTACCATTTATTATTTTTCATGGATGTTAACCCTGTTGTAGTTAACATTGGCTTTCCATGTACTTACACAGGGCTACAATGGGCGATGCTGTTGTTTGCCGTCGAGGTTAGCTGCATCCCATGTCTTATACACCATCTGTTCCTAAATATAAGTATTTTTAGAGATTCCAATATAGACTACATAAGGAGCAAAATGAGTGAATCTAGATTCTAATCTATACTATATCTATGATTCTATATACATCCGTATGTAGTTCATATTGAAATCTCTAAAAATACTTGTACTTAGGAACGTAGGTACACTACAGGAATCAGGAACTTTGTCGTCCACCAAGGCTGACGGCAAAGGCATACAAGGCAGACGGCAAAGAACTTTGTCGTCAGCCAGCAGACGGCAACAGGTCCGGCTGAATAGGCTACGGCAAAGGGCTCTTTGTCGTCAGCTGGCGAACGGCAAAGATGAAAAAAGCTTTGTCATTAGCCAGCAGACGGCAAAGATCTTAGACGGCACACGTGGTAGTTTAGGTCCGTTAAGTGGTTAAAGGCGTGCTTTGCCATTCGCCAGCGAACATTAAAGATGCAAAGGCCTTTGCCGTCTGCTGGCTGACAGCAAATCTGACAAATAGGCCAGCCCCTAATTGCCAGGTTGCACAAGTAGCTGCTACATGGCAACTTTGCTGTCTGCTGGCAGACGGCAAAGCTCTCTGCCATCCGCCGGGAGACGGCAAAGTGTCTATATAGCCCCTATTTTTCTGTTTTTCTTAAATTCATTGAATTTTGGCAGAATTTCACACACACACACACACACACACACACACACACACACACACACATATATATATATATATATATATATATATGTGTGTACAGATTTCAAAATAATTTCAACAATAAGTTTCCAACAAGAGATATATACAAGTTTCCAACATTTCCAACAAGAGATATCCAACAAGTTTCCACAAATAACAAGGACTTCTTCTTCTTCTTCCTTCTTCTTCTTCTTCTTCTTCTTCTTCTTCTTCTTCTTCCTTCCTTCTTCTTCTAACTAAGGTAGGTAAAAATGCCATTTTTTAGCTAAGGTAGATAAAAATGCTAAGTGTGTAGGTCATTTTGTACCTAAGTGAGCTAATTATGTCATAAATGAAGTAGTTAGCTAATTATAGATCATTATTGAGCTATCCTAGGTTGTTATGCCATTTTGTACCTAAGTGAGCTAATTATGTCATAAATGAAGTAGCTAAGCTAATTATAGATCATTATTGAGCTATCCTAGGTTGTTATGCCGTTTTGTAATTATGTCATAAATAAGTAGCTAAGCTAGTTATAGATCATTATTGAGCTATCCTAGGTTGTTATGCCATTTTGTACCTAAATGAGCTAATTATGTCATAAATGAACTAGCTAAGCTAGCTATAGACCATTATTGAGCTATCATAGGTTGTTATATGCCATTTTCTAGCTAACAAAGCATTTGTTAAGCAAGACACTTGGGAAAACTTACCATGATCCAGGAGGTGAAGGGCCAGTCGGGGTTGCGCCACCATGAGACGGAGAAGGATCGGTCAATCCTTTGTGGGAGGTGTGCTGCACGAAAGATCATTTGCGATGTTTAGTTAGAATGATGCAACTGAAATGTGAATACTAGTAACTAATGACCATTCAAATGAAACTCACCGTGTCCGCTATAGCAATCTGGGGCATCGGCGGAGGGGTCTGGCCGGATTTCTCGCACACAGTCTGCACATTTTGTTTTCACAAGTCAGTCATATGAGTTAGTAATGAAACTAACATTGTGTGCATGATTTGACTAGTATGCGGGAGAAACTTACCACGAGCATCTCGTATAGGGCCCGGTGACTCGCGTCATTCTAGTTCCTCTCCACCTCCAACATATTAGCCATCCTCTCCTCCATCTGCCTCACCTTCTTGTCCGCCTGCCTGGTTACCTCCGCCACAAGCTCTTGGGCCCTAGCCTCGATAGCGAGATCCACTAGCCATGGTCGAGGCCCCATCTTGGGAAGAGACTTCGTCTGACGCTTCTTGATCTTCGAGAGACTTCTAGGACAACGTATGAGCCCATCCCCAATGGCTACGTGGTCATGTTTCCTCCCATCACCAGATAGCATCATGAGCTCAGGATCAAAAGGACTCTGGCTCGGGTTGAAAGTCCTCGCCTTTCATCTCCTTCCCCCAGTCTCTATACCTCACAAGCTTGTTGTGGGAGGAGATGTTGGTGAAGCTCTCTGGTTGATTGAGGTCATCCTCCGAGAATGCCTTAGCCTTCTTGAACGGGGTACTATTTGCCATGGCATAGAGGTCGTACAGTGGCGGCATGTAATGCCCCGGGTCCGATGCGCCAGGTGTCTTCTACTTATTCGCCGTCATTGCTTTGTCACTTGCTTGCATGTTGCATTTTATCATGTCATCATGTGCATCTCATTTTGCATACATGTTCATCTCATGCATCTGAGCATTTTCCCCGTTGTCCGTTTTGCAATCCGGCACTCCTATGTCATCCGGCGTCCCCTTCTTGTCTCTTTTTGTGAGCGGGTGTTAAACATTCTCGGAATGGACCGAGGTTTGTCAAGCGGCCTTGGTATACCACCGGTAGACCGCCTGTCAAGTTTCGTTCCATTTGGAGGTCCTTTGATACTCCAACGGTTAATCGGGGAACCGTAAAGACCTCTTTTGTGTGCAGCCCAACACCCCTTCAAAGTGGCCCAATAACCCATCCAAACCCCCTCCATGTTGTCGGTCGTTCGATCACGATCGTGTGGGCGAAAACCGCTCCTCATTTGGACTCTCCTAGCTCCCTCTACCTATAAATTAGTCTTCCCCGTCCAAATCTAAGGCAAACTCCAACCCTAACCCTAACCGCCTCGAAATCCGTGCCTCCGCAGTGCCACCGCCGTCTCCCACCATGCGGGCCCGCCAAGACCATCTCTAGCCCGCCCGAGCCCATCTGGGCCCGAGCGCGCTGTCGCCCGCGCCCGCTCGCCGGGACCTCGCCGGACTTCGCCGGCCGCATCGCCGGAGCTCCCTGCCGCCCCGCCGCACGCCGCTCCTCCTTCCGCTCGCCGGCCTCCACCACCGCGCATGTCCCGCGTTCCTCTCGCGCCACAGCACCTCCCGCGGATCTCCTCCGCCGCCCTCACGCACCGCCGCCGCCTCCCGCACGCCGCGCCGCGCGCCGCCTGGCCCGAGCTCCTCCGCCCGAGCTCCTCCACCGCTCCACCGCCGCCCTTGGAGATCCGCTCGTCGCCGGCTGACCTCGTCATCGCCGGAAATGGACCGGCCTTCCCCGAATCAGGAGGTCCCCGGCCAGATCCGCCTCCTCCCTCCAGTTCCTGCCCGCCAGCGTCCGACCCCAGTCGCCGTCATCGCTGGCCGCCGCCGCCTTCTAGATCGGTCGGGAGGAGCCCGATCCCCTCCCCGTTGACCGCGTAGGGCCGCGTGGGCCTCGGCCTCCCCGGCCCATCTCCCTCAGCCTGCCTGGCCCGCTTGGTCTCCGCTGCGACCTGGGCCGAAGCCCATGGTGAGCCTTGCCTCTATCCATCGCCCTGTGCATCGAATAGTATTTTACGCTCATCTGTTTTTTTTTCGAAAAACTGCCAAGTCCCTGATTTCCTTTATTCTGATGCTATGTTTGACCTGCCATATCTCCTATCATACTGCTCTGCTTTGCGTGCATAATATACCAAAATGTTCATCATGAGATGATCTACATTTCATTACAATGTGCCATGTTCATTTGAGTCCATTTTGATGCCCTAATAATCGCTGCAAGAGTGTTATATGATGTTAACCTGCTGAAACTGTTATAAATTGCTGTTTTGTCTTTTTCGTTGCATTTGATGTGTGCATCCTATGAGCATGACCTCTACATGTGTTTTGTGCTACATTACGCCATCTTTACAGTGGTGCCATCCATGTGTTGTTGTGATTGTTGTAGTGAGTGCATCGAGCTCGTGAAGTAGGGTACTTGTTGTTGCTGTTTTGCTAGGCTGAATCTGCTATATCATGATGCTATGTAAACCTGCTCCTACAAGTCATTCTATGCATAATCTGGAGATGTTCACTAAGGATGTTTTGTTATACATGTCATGCTCTATCCACTCATGCCCCTGGTTGCATTTATACCCTGCTGTAACTTGTTATTATCTTGCTCCAAACTTGCTAAATAGTGTTGTTGTCAGCCTGTTAATATTAAGTTCAATGTTTCCATGAGCTTGCTTTGCTAGTGGACCATGCACCCTATGAACTTGCTCTTGCCATTCTTAGCTTCATAAACATGCCTTATTACTGTTGGTTGCCTTGCCATGCCATGATTTGCTCAGTGGTGAGTGGTACAAGCTCACCAACATGCCTACTTATTGTTTTCCCTGCCATGTATGAATATGTCATATAACTTGCCATGTTTACATGGGTGCCATCATATTTTCTGTGCCCTTTTGGCTCATGGTCAGTAAGGGACATTTGTTTTATGCATTTAGTAGATTCATGCCATGCCTTTGTTTGCCATGATATGTTCCTGTAGCATGTTGTTTGATAGCTCTAAACATTGCAACCTGATGTTATTTCTGCTAAGCCTGAAACTGTTATTATTTGCAATTTTGCCATGTCCTTTTGAGCATGTTCTAGTGTTTTCTAGAGACAGCTCAGTGTTCATGTTTTGTCATGCTTTACCTGTACTTCATGTCCATGCCTTTTGTTTTCACGTTGAGATGTTGTAGCATATTGTTTTGATGCTTGCAATATGCCTAGTTGCTATTTTGGACGGCTTGTCCTTTAAACTTGTAGAGTGTATGTGTTGCATCGTTGCTCCGTTTTGAGTGTGCTCTATATGAAACTTGCTTGATTTTGCATGTAGTTCATATTATCATGTTGCATCCTTGTTTTGAGGTGTTTGCTTGATGTTTGGATGCATTTAGCATCAATGCCATGCTTAACTTGTTTTGCTCATATCTTCTAGGCCGTAGCTCCGAACTAAATGAACTTTATATGTAACTTGACTAGAATCTCGTGTAGATCATCTTGGTGCATCTTAACTTGCTGTTTAACAACTTGAACATAAGGTTTATTCAGATCTGGACCAATTTCGAAACTTGCATATGAGGACTTACCGGATTTGTTATATGTTGATTCCGGCCTCATTTAAACTTGTTTTGATGTGTTGCTCTTGTATGCATCATCTCTTGCCATGAGTAGCTTCATGTAGCCTTGTCATGCATCATACTTGGTTGAGCATCATGCCTTGTCATGTGTGGTGTATTTACCATGTTGTGTGCTTCTTCTCGATAGTTCCCGTTTCGTTGCGATCGTGAGGATTCGTTCGTCTACGCTTGGTTCGTCTTCGTGGCTTCATCTTCCTCATTGACTCGTTCTTCTTCCTAGCAGGATTTCAGGCAAGATGACTGCTACCCTGGATCTCACTACTATCATTGCTATGCTAGTTGCTTCGTTCTATCGCTATGCTGCGCTACCTATCATTTGCTCTTCAAGCCTCCCAATTTGCCATGTCAGCCTCTAACCTTTTCACCCTTCCTAGCAAACCATTGCTTGTCTATGTTACTGCTTTTGCTCAGCCCCTCTTATAGCATTGTTAGTTGCAGGTGAAGTTGAAGATTGCTCCACGGTGGACAGGATTATGTTGGGATATCACAATATCTCTTATTTCATTAATGCATCTATATACTTGGTAAAGGGTGGAAGGCTCCGCCTTATGCCTGGTGTTTTGTTCCACTCTTGCCGCCCTAGTTTCCGTCATACCAGTGTTATGTTCCTGGATTTTGCGTTCCTTACGCGGTTGGGTGATTTATGGGACCCCCCTTGACAGTTCGCTTTGAATAAAACTCCTCCAGCAAGGCCCAACCTTGGTTTTACCATTTGCCTCACCTAGCCCTTTTTCCCTTGGGTTTC
>NC_041381.1:365944609-365951726 GCF_002162155.2 Triticum dicoccoides | reverse complement strand
CTCCTCCGAGTGTTGGTCCAACCTGAGCGATGTCCGGCGCCCCCTGGGCAACCAGGGTCTATGCCAACCCGACGTCTGGCTCATCCGGTGTGCCCTGAAAACGAGATATGTGCAGCTCCTATCGGGATTTGTTGGCACATCGGGCGGCTTTGCTGGTCTTGTTTTACCATTATCGAAATGTCTTGTAAACCGGGATTCCGAGACTGATCGGGTCTTCCTGGGAGAAGGAATATCCTTCATTGATCGCGAGAGCTTATCATGGGCTAAGTTGGGACACCCCTGCAGGGTATTATCTTTCCAAAGCCGTGCCCGCGGTTATGTGGCAGATGGGAATTTGTTAATGTCCGGTTGTAGATAACTTGAAACCAGATCTGAATTAAAACGCATCAACCGTGTGTGTAGCCGTGATGGTCTCTTTTCGGCAGAGTCCGGAAAGTGAACACGGTTTTTTGTTATGGTTGACGTAAGTAGGAGTTCAGGATCACCTCTTGATCATTGCTAGCTTCACGACCATTTCGTTTGCTCTCTTCTCACTCTCATTTGCGTATGTTAGCCACCATATCATGCTTAGCGGCTGCTGCAACCTCACCACTTTACCCCTTCCTTACCCATTAAGCTTTGCTAGTCTTGATACCCATGGTAATGGGATTGCTGAGTCCTCGTGGCTCACAGATTACTACAACAACAGTTGCAGGTACAGGTTATGCGATGATCTTGACGCGAGAGCGATGTTTGCCTGTTTGGAGTTCTTCTTCTGCTTCTTCTTCAATCAGGGGATAGGTTCCAGGTCGGCAGCCTGGGCTAGCAGGGTGGATGTCGTTTGAGTTTCTGTTTGTATTTCATCCGTAGCCGGATGGTGCTCTTATGTAAGATGATGTTGTATTCGTGTGGCATTGTATGCCTTTTGTATGTATCCCCATCTATTATGTAATGTTGATGTAATGATATCCACCTTGCAAAAGCGTATCTATATGCGGTTCTATCCTTGGTGTGACCTTCGAGTCTCGTTAGGATAGTATCGTATATTGGGCGTGACAAGTTGGTATCAGAGCCTCGACCGACCCTAGGAGCCCCCTTGATTGATCGTGCAGTTTGGCCGCTGTCGAGTCTAGAAGAAAACTATTTTCGGAGTCTAGTTATATCGGAGAGTAGGAATTCTTTTTACTCCTCAGCCCCTTCGTCGCTCTGGTGAGGAATCTTGACGTAGGTGTTTTGAGTTATTCCTCTTCCCCTTCAAATTTTTCTTTAGGATCACGTGGTTAGTTTCGTGAGTTGTCCATCCTCTTTTGTCCGGTGCATCTCTCGTCAAGTCGACTCGAACCTCTTTGTCTTTCGCGAGATCAATCCTCAGTTCTTCCTCCGACGTCGTTGTTTTTCCCGGTCCGAAGTTGTCTTTGTTTTTCCCACCCGCCATCCCTTCTTTGTCTCGGAACCGGAGTCCGTAACCGAGTATCCATCCTACTCGTGTGAAGTCATTGCTTTCTTTCCTCAATGATTTGAACCGATGATTTCTCTTCAAGTTATTCGTTAGTTCTCCCTTCCAAGTTGCTTTTGTTTTCCCACCCTCCCACCCCTTTTCATCTCGGAGTTTGAGTCTCTTTCGACCATCAGTTTCATTCGTGCAGAACCTCTTTAGTCTTCCGTAAATTATCTCAACCGGTGAATTCTCCTTTCGTTCGACATTCTTCATCTCTTTTTCTTCTCCGGTGGACTTAATTCAAGTTTTCAGGTTGATCATATTCTTTTCCTTGGATCAAGTGTTCTACTTGCTCGTTTGCCTCTCACCATTCAATCCTTCTGGAGTGTATAAGACATCTCAGGAGATTCGTCTGTGTTCCAATTAATTCGAGGTTGTCACCTCATTCAAATATTTCAATTGTACCGGTGCATCATCTATCTGTTCAACATTCCTTTTTCCAACGGTGTTTTTCTCTTCAGTGGGCCCTAACCCACAGGTCTTTTCCGAGGATCCTACCTGACTCTTCTAATTCCCCCGGAGTTATTCTCAATTCTTTCCAAGTGTGACGTAAGAATGAATTTCATTAGTCAGATCTTTTCCAAGATCAATTTCAAGTTCTTTTCATTGTTGGCTCAACCTCTTCGTTTTTCATTCTCCCAGAGTATCTTAGTAATTTCGGTGGTGTTTCTCGTCGTCATTCTCAACTTTGAAGATTGAGGAAGAGTTTCTCTAAATCTTGCCCGTTCTCTCGAAGATTCATGGTTCTAGTTCATGTTCCTATCGAATTATTCCATTTATCAGATATTCTTTTCTTACTCATCCGGAGTATGTCAGTAGTTGTTTTCCCGTTTCTTTTCACCGGAGGCCATCATTCCAGAAGAATTCTTCACCCTCACATTTCAAGTAACATTATCCAATTATCCCGGCGCTTCGTTCAAGTGTTCTTTAATCAGCTCATGATCTCTTGTTCTTTTGCATCTAAATCCCCTCTAGTATATTGGTTCTTCTAATTCTTCCCGGTGGTTCATTCTATTTCATCAGTCATTTTTGAATTCTTACGGTGGTTTGTTCAAGATTTTTTTCCTTGATTATCAGGTTAATTCATTCGTTCTTTTCAATCCTACCGGTGGTTCATGAAGACTTTCTCAAGTTTTGTGCTATATTCCCCTTAATCCTTTTTCAACAAGAATAAGTAGTATGCAAAATCCATTGCTTGTCATCAATTTAATTTGACGAAGGATAAGCATACAATAAATCTTATTCTTATTTCACCCAAGTGAGTAATCCCTTTTCTTCGGAGTTTGTTCTTGATGAATAAATTCTAGTTCCAAGTGTCTTCATCTTTTATTTTTCGGAGTCCAAATTACTCGGCCATTTCGTCGGAACCTCCATCTAAATCACTGCAAGGCTTTAGTCTTATTCTTTTCTTCCTTCATTTCTATCTCATCATCCTTTTGTTACCGGAGTTCTTCATGGTGGTTCTTCATGATTTAATTCATTCTTCAAGTGTTCATCAAGATTTTGTTGGAGGAATTCAAGCATCTTTTCTTCTCGCGTCTTGAAGTGTAATTAATTCTCCGTATTCTTTTGAGTGGAGTTTTGCATTTCTTCGTTCTTCTCAGCTATTCAATCTTTTCCGCTTGTGGTCGGTTTATCACCTCAGAATTTCGAGACGTTTTTTATAAGTCCACAACAAGCTTATTCTTTTGTTGTTGATTTTCTCAACAACTCCGTTAAACCCTTCCTTCTAAGTTCTTTGCATTCAATTCTCTCAATTCTTCTGGAGGCATTGTGTTGTTCATCTCATCAAGTGTCATTCCATCTTCTCAAGCTTGTGTTCTATTCCTCCATGTTTCAGCCGGAGTGCTGCCTAAATCCGTTCAGTCTTATTCGTTCCTTATCTCGTTCTAACCGGAGTGGTTTCATAGTCTATCTGATTCCGTGAGCTTTCGATTCTCGTCATTCTCATCGTTCCTCTCTTCTTATCGAGTGCTCTCGATTCTTTGCTTCTTCTCTTGAGTTTTTGTTTCACCTCATTCCTTTTTCCCTTCCATCTCGGTCCTAAGATCTCGGGACGAGATCTCTTGTTAGTGGAGGAGTGTTGTAACGCCCCGGGTCCGATGCGCCAGGTGTCTTCTAGTTATTCGTTGTCATTGCTTTGCCACTTGCTTGCGTGTTGCATTTTATCATGTCATCATGTGCATCTCATTTTGCATACATGTTCATCTCATGCATCCGAGCATTTTCCCCGTTGTCCGTTTTGCAATCCGGCACTCCTATGTCATCCGGCGTCCCCTTCTTGTCTCTTTTCGTGAGCGGGTGTTAAACATTCTCGGAATGGACCGAGGTTTGTCAAGCGGCCTTGGTATACCACCGGTAGACCGCCTGTCAAGTGTCGTTCCATTTGGAGGTCATTTGATACTCCAACGGTTAACCGGGGAACCGTAAAGGCCTCTTTTTGGTGCAGCCCAACACCCCTTCAAAGTGTCCCAATAACCCATCCAAACCCCCTCCATGCTCTCGGTCGTTCGATCACGATCGTGTGGGCGAAAACCGCTCCTCATTTGGACTCTCCTAGCTCCCTCTACCTATAAATTAGTCTTCGCCGTCCTAATCTGAGGCAAACTCCAACTCTAACCCTAACCGCCTCGAAATCCGTGCCTCCGCAGTGCCACCGCCGTCTCCCACCATGCGGGCCTACCAAGCCAATCTCTAGCCCGCCTAAGCCCATCTGGACCCGAGCACGCGGTCGCCCGTGCCCGCTCGCCGGGACCTCGCCGGACTTCGCCGACTGCATCGCCGGAGCTCCCTGCCGCCCCGCCGCACGCCGCTCCTCCTTCCGCTCGCCGGCCTCCACCACCGCGCACGTCCCGCGTTCCCCTCGCGCCGTAGCACCTCCCACGGATCTCCTCCGCCGCCCTCACGCACCACCGCCGCCTCCCGCACGCCGCCCCGTGCGTCGCCTGGCCCGAGCTCCTCCGCCCGAGCTCCTCCACCGCTCCACCGCCGCCCTTGGAGATCCGCTCGTCGCCGGCTGACCTCGTCGTCGCCGGAAATGGACCGGCCTTCCCCGGATCTGGAGGTCCCCGGCCAGATCCGCCTCCTCCCTCCAGTTCCTGCCCGTCGGCGTCCGACCCCGGTCGCCGTCATTCGTTGGTCGCCGCCGCCTTCCAGATCGGTCGGGGGAGCCCGATCCCCTCCCTGTTCACCGCGCGGGGCCGCGTGGGCCTCGGCCTCCCCGGCCCATCTCCCTTGGCCCGCCTGGTCCGCTTGGTCTCCGCTGCGACCTGGGCCGAAGCTTATGGTGAGCCTTGCCTCTATCCAGCGCCCTGTGCATCGAATAGTATTTTACGCTCATCTGTTTTTTTCCGGAAAACTGCCAAGTCCCTGATTTCCTTCATTCTGATGCTATGTTTGACCTGCCATATCTCCTAGCATACTGCTCCGCTTTGCGTGCATAATATACCAAAATGTTCATCATGAGATGCTCTACATTTCTTTACATTGTGCCATGTTCATTTGAGTCCATTTTCATGCCCTAATAATCGCTGCAAGAGTGCTATATGATGTTAACCTGCTGAAACTGTTATAACTTGTTGTTTTGTCTTTTTCGTTGCATTTGATGTGTGCATCCTATGAGCATGACCTCTACATGTGTTCTGTGCTACATCATGCCATCTTTACGGTGGTGCCATCCATGTATTTTTGTGATTGTTGTAGTGAGTGCATCGAGCTCGTGAAGTAGGGTACTTGCTGTTGCTGTTTTGCTAGGCTGAATCTGCTATATCATGATGCTATGTAAACCTGCTGCTACAAGTCATTCTGTGCATAATCTGGAGATGTTCACTAAGTTTGTTTTGTTATACATGTCATGCTCTATCCATTCATGCCCCTGGTTGCATTTATAGCCTACTGTAACTTGTTATTATCTTGCTCCAAACTTGCTAAATAATGTTGTTGTCAGCCTGTTAATATTAAGTTCAATGTTTCCATGAGCTTTGCTAGTGGGCCATGCACCCTATGAACTTGCTCTTGCCATTTTTAGCTTCATAAACATGCCTTATTACTGTTGGTTGCCTTGCCATGCCATGTTTGGCTTAGTGGTGAGTGGTACAAGCTCACCAACATGCCTACTTATTATTTTTCCTGCCATGTATGAATCTGTCATATAACTTGCCATGTTTACATGGGTGCCATCATATTTTCTGTGCCCTTTTGGCTCATGGTCAGTAAGGGATATTTGTCTTATGAATTTATTAGATTCATGCCATGCCTTTGTTTGCCGTTATATGTTCCTGTAGCATGTTGTTTGATAGCTCTAAACATTGCAACTTGATGTTATTTTTGCTAAGCCTGAAACTGTTATTATTTGCAATTTTTCCATGTCCTTTGGAACATGTTCTAGTGTTTTCTGGAGACAGCTCAGTGTTCATGTTTTGTCATGCTTTACCTATACTTCATGCCCATGCCTTTTGTTTTCATGTTGAGATGCTGTAGCATATTGTTTTGATGCTTACAATATGCCTAGTTGCTGTTTTGGACAGCTTGTCCTTTAAACTTGTATAGAGTGTATGTGTTGCACCGTTGCTCCGTTTTGAGTGTGCTCTATATGAAACTTGCTTGATTTTGCATGTAGTTTCATATTATCATGTTGCATCCTTGTTTTGAGGTGTTTGCTTGATGTTTGGATGCATTTAGCATCAATGCCATGTTTAACTTGTTTTGCTCATATCTTCTAGGCCGTAGCTCCGAACTAAATGAAATTTATATGTAACTTGACTAGAATCTCGTGTAGATCATCTTGGTGCATCTTAACTTGCTGTTTAACAACTTGAACATAAGGTTTATTCAGATCTGGACCAATTTCGAAACTTGCATATGAGGACTTACCGGATTTGTTATATGTTGATTCCGGCCTCATTTAAACTTGTTTTGATGTGTTGCTCTTGTATGCATCATCTCTTGCCATGAGTAGCTTCATGTAGCCTTGCCATGCATCATACTTGGTTGAGCATCATGCCTTGTCATGTGTGGTGTGTTTACCATGTTGTGTGCTTCTTCTCGATAGTTTCCCGTTTCGTTGTGATCGTGAGGATTCGTTCATCTACGCTTGGTTCATCTTCAAGGCTTCATCTTCTTCATGAACTCGTTCTTCTTCCTAGCGGGATTTCAGGCAAGATGACCGCTACCCTGGATCTCACTACTATCATTGCTATGCTAGTTGCTTCGTTCTATCGCTATGTTGCGCTACCTATCATTTGCTCTTCAAGCCTCCCAATTTTCCATGTCAGCCTCTAACCTTTGCACCCTTCCTAGCAAACCATTGCTTGGCTATGTTACTGCTTTTGCTCAGCCCCTCTTATAGCGTTGTTAGTTGCAGGTGAAGTTGAAGATTGCTCCATGGTGGATAGGATTATGTTGGGATATCACAATATCTCTTATTTAATTAATGCATCTATATACTTGGTAAAGGGTGGAAGGCTCGGCCTTATGCCTGGTGTTTTGTTCCACTCTTGCCGCCCTAGTTTCCGTCATACCGGTGTTATGCTCCCGGATTTTGCGTTCCTTACGCGGTTGGGTGATTTATGGGACCCCCCTTAACAGTTCGCTTTGAATAAAACTCCTCCAGCAAGGCCTAACCTTGGTTTTACCATTTGC
>NC_041381.1:365940956-365944412 GCF_002162155.2 Triticum dicoccoides | reverse complement strand
GGCGCCCCCTGGGCAACCAGGGTCTATGCCAACCCGACGTCTGGCTCATCCGGTGTGCCCTGAGAACGAGATATGTGCAGCTCCTATCGGGATTTGTCGGCACATCGGGCGGCTTTGCTGGTCTTGTTTTTCCATTGTTGAAATGTCTTGTAAACCGGGATTCCGAGACTGATCGGGTCTTCCTGGGAGAAGGAATATCCTTCATTGATCGCGAGAGCTTATCATGGGCTAAGTTGGGACACCCCTACAGGGTATTATCTTTCGAAAGCCATGCCCGCGGTTATGTGGCAGATGGGAATTTGTTAATGTCCGGTTCTAGATAACTTGAAACCAGATCCGAATTAAAACGCATCAACCGTGTGTGTAGCCGTGATGGTCTCTTTTCGGCGGAGTCCGGAAAGTGAACACGGTTTTGGGTTATGGTTGACGTAAGTAGGAGTTCAGGATCACCTCTTGATCATTGCTAGCTTCACGACCGTTCCGTTTGCTCTCTTCTCGCTCTCATTTGCGTATGTTAGCCACCATATCATGCTTAGGCGCTGCTGCAACCTCACCACTTTACCCCTTCCTTACCCATTAAGCTTTGCTAGTCTTGATACCCATGGTAATGGGATTGCTGAGTCCTCGTGGCTCACAGATTACTACAACAACAGTTGCAGGTACAGGTTATGCGATGATCTTGACGCGAGAGCGATGTTTGCCTATTTGGAGTTCTTCTTCTGCTTCTTCTTTGATCAGGGGATAGGTTCTAGGTCGGCAGCCTGGGCTAGCAGGGTGGATGTCGTTTGAGTTTCTGTTTGTATTTCATTCGTAGCCGGATGGTGCTCTTATGTAAGATGATGTTGTATTCGTGTGGCATTGTATGCCTTTTGTATGTATCCCCATCTATTATGTAATGTTGATGTAATGATATCCACCTTGCAAAAGCGTATCAATATGCGGTTCTATCCTTGGTGTGACCTTCGAGTCTCGTTAGGATAGTATCGCATATTGGGCATGAGACGGCACCTCCTTCCTGTTGTATTTTGCCTGAAAGAGATGAATAGGGGTAAATTAGTAATTAAAGCTAGCACGAAGAATGAAATTGCATGAATCAAACCACATACCAAGTGATCCCCGTACTCAAATAGGCTGCAGCTCCCTTGATGGTGCGGCAGACCTCGCATCTGGGCACGCTTGTCCCTGGCCTTGTTGTGGGTGGCTAGCCATTGGGGAGAGCACCACTCATCCACCAACCTCTCCCAATAGTCCATCTTATCCGCACACCATCTCGGGGGCACCTAAGTTAGATAAAGAGAAATTTCAGCGCTAAGCCTATGAATCAAATCAAGGAAACTGGTACAAGGCCTTAAGAATAGGTAATTACCGTCATGTACTTCTCCTTACTCACATACTTGAGGCAGCACTTCTTCTTCTGCCTCCTGATGTTAGTCGAGGCGTAGTAGTCTCGGACAGCCTGGACCCGAGCCTCGTGCCGTGTGTTCTGAAGTAGGCGCTTGCACTCGGCTTCGAGAACCATAGCCGCCTCCGTCTCTTGTTCCTCGAGACACCTGTAGAAGGTCTGCAATCAAACAAGACAACACCAATCACTAGTACAATCACTAGGTACTGTTGATTTTTAATTTTGTAAAGGAGAACTTACCCAAAGCCACTGTCTCACAATGTCGGCCGCCGTCTCACACACGACACCATCAACCATCTCCCCCGGTGGGGCCGGGGCAGCCTATTACAGCTCCCAGGTGAGTGCTAGCTATCGAATCTCACCCTCACCGGGCAACGTGACCCACCCCGGGAAGTAGTGCCGGACTAGAGTACCAAGGACCTGGTTGGGCCTACGGACCTTATCTGAGTGTACCCAAGCCCTGCAGTATGACAAGGCCAACACATTAGAT
Source organism: Triticum dicoccoides (assembly GCF_002162155.2). Taxonomy (NCBI): domain Eukaryota; kingdom Viridiplantae; phylum Streptophyta; class Magnoliopsida; order Poales; family Poaceae; genus Triticum; species Triticum dicoccoides. Next base: position 365,942,520 of record NC_041381.1, on the reverse strand, counting down.
ATTAATTTGAACAAACATGAAGGCAAAAGGTTAAAAAGAGTAAATTAATGCACTTACTTCCCCCCGTTAGGCTAAATCAACCACCTCTGGTCATGGGTTGCCGGCACGGATGGTAGCTTAGTACTACCACGCTGGTAGACCCTCTTGCCCTCCTCAACCCGCTCGCTCTCGTTGTAGATATCCTCAGATAAGGTCTCGTCGAGATCATCATCATGGTCGCTAGTCTCCGGAGTCACGTGGGACAAAGACTCTGGGACCCTAGTCTCTTGGGAGGAAGACTATGGGACTTGAGTCTCCTGGGAGGAAGACACTGCGACCCGAGGCTCGGCGACCAGAGCCTCGTTGACCCGTGGCTCGGCGACCAGAGGCTCGTCGTCCCGAGGCTCATGGACCGGAGCCCGACACGGGTCCACCTGAGATGGAGCACTCTGGTGGTCCGAAGACTCAGCAGGTGGTGGCGCCGAGGAAGGCAGAACAACCTTCCTACATCTTCTAGTGCCCCGTCCACCTCTACCCCTCTTCTTTCCCCGCCTCCTCTCCCGTCTGAAGAAGAAGCACCTGCTGAAGGTGCTGGGGGGTGTGCATGCTGTCTACCAGCGCCCTCCGAAGATTGTGGGGTAGAATAACAACACCCCTCCCACACGCCGAGTTAGGAGGATCGGAGCGCTCTCGACCCAAGCCCACCATATGTCAACACCTGCAATGAGAAAGAGTAAACGAAATTAGTACAACATAAACATAAAAAAATAGTGTGTATCATCATCATGAACATAATAAAAATTTCAGGGTGTCGTGTCGGGGGTCGAGGGGTCAGAGTGTCAGGGTGTCATGTCGAGGGTCGAGGGGTCGGGGTGTGATGGTCGAGGTTCGAGGGGTCGGGGTGTTGGGGTCAGGGGGTCGGGGGGTCGGGGTCGGGATGGAAAATCCTCGACCCCTTGACCCTCGACACGACACCTTGACCCCTTGACCCTCGACACGACACCCCGACCCCTCGACCCTCGACCCCAACACCCCGACATTTATTTAACTAAAACCTAACACTAATCTAATATAATATGATCTAATCTAGCTAACTATATATCTAATATATCTATTATCTAAAAAAGAAAAGAAAAAACAGAAGAAGAAAAAACAGAACTCCTCCTCCTCCTCCTCTTCTTCTTATTTTTTTTCTTCCTTATTTTAGTTTTTCCTCTTTTATTCACATCGTCTCCTCTTTTTCTTCTTCTCCTCCTCCTCCTCCTCCTCCTCTTCTTCTTCTTCTTCTTCTTCTTCTTCTTCTTCTTCTTCTTCTTCTTCCTCCCCCTTCTACTTATTCTACTTTTCTTCTTCTTTTTTCATATTTTTTCACTTCCTTTAATTATGACTATTTAACTAAAACCAAACACTAATCTAATATAATCTAATCTAGCTAACTATATAACCTAAACTAATTAAACCTAAACCTAAACTAAAAAACCTAAAATAATTAAACCTAAACTATTTAAACTAATTAAACTAAATAACCTAAACTAATTAAACCTAAACTGAAAAAACTTAAACTAAAAAACCTAATCTAAAAAGA
>NC_041381.1:365914885-365940481 GCF_002162155.2 Triticum dicoccoides | reverse complement strand
CGGGCGGCGCTCCTGAGGGGGCGGTCAACCCACGGCTGCGGCAGGGAGACGGCGGCGGGGAGGCCCGGGAGGGGGCTGGGAAGGCAGGGAGGGGCGGCGACGGGGCGAGGAGGGGCGGCGGCGATGGCACGAGGAGGGTGCGGTGGCGATGGCGTGGGGTGGGGTGGCATGAGGGAGGAAGAAAGAGGAGAGGATACAGAGAGAGAGGGCGACGGCGGGGGCACGGCCGTTAAGTCAATTTGGAAGCTTTGTCGTCCGCCCCCTCTTTGCCGTCTGCTAGCAGATGACAAAGAAAGATTTGTCGTCTGCTAGCGGACGGCAAAGAGGGGCCCCGTTTGGGGTTGATAGCCAGTGGGCCAAACCCCCTCTTTGTTGTCTGCGAGCTGACGGCAAATCTTTCTTTGCCGTCCGCTAGCAGACGGCAAAGAGATGGCTTATGGCAAAGCCATACTTTGCCGTCCACTGCCTCTTTGTCGTCCGCTTTCTGCTGGCTTATGGCAAAGCCTACCTTTGCCGTCAGCTAGCAGACTACAAAGAATGGGCGGACAGCAAATCTGCTGATTCCAGTAGTGGTAGTTGTATTTTACATCATTTGTGCAATCTCAGTTTAGCTTCTAACATTTACTGGTTTCTTGTAGGTACATATATGAGCGGTACTGATCCACGCTTCGATCCCTTTTGCGTATGGGGCAATGAGATATTCATGAACAAGTTTCAAGTGAGGAAACTAAGAAAGATTGTTAGGAGAAATAAAGGGGTGATGGGAATTAAGCTCTTTATTTATACTTTGTCCAAGACAACAATGAACTTTAGGATGGTAAGTAATGTGTTGCCTTTCCCCCTGCCCACAACAAGTTACTCTATTAGACCTTAGTATCTAATATTTTTCTCTTTTCAGTGGTTTTCAAAACTATTTACTGATGATTACCTTGCAAACTACATGACCGGAGTGGAGGCAACTAAGGTTAAAGTATATAATTCATGCTACCATGATAATGCTCTAGAATTCTTCCTGAAGGCGGTGAAGGATGGGCGGGCGATCGTCACAAGGGGTTGGACAAAAGTTGTTCGTGCCTATGGCATGCAGGAAGGCACATTATGGGCATTCCTCTTCTTCAACACCATCGATAGTCAAAATGATTTACACTTGTCTCTTCACGTTTACCGCCTCTAAATATTGTGGTTCATCATTGTTAATTGTTGTCTAATCCTGTAATTACTGAACATATTGTAATAACAATTTTATTTATGGATTCGTTGTTGAACCATTGTGCTGAGAATTTGTATTGCACATTTCATATTTCAAAATTTCCAATTCGAATAATAAATTACAGGGATAAATAAAATATACAGGAGCGAATAAAATAATGTGCACATGGTTAGAAAGAAAACAACGTGTGCGATGAAAAAAAGAGAACAAACCGTTCTTTGACATGAAACGTTTGCGATGCCCGACGGACGCACACATGGTTTCGTCTCATATGATTGTGTGATTCATGGTAATACGGCAAACATTTCAAACCAGTGTGCGTGTGTCATAGGAATACCAACCGCACAAAGTTAAGAAAATGGACACGTTGGCGTTAGTAGAGGGACCGCACACATTTTACATTCTTGAACCTTGTGCGATAACGTACCTATCACAAACATATCGGTAGATTAAATATTGATGTCCACCTTTTTCGCATGAATATAGCAGCGTAATCATTTGGGATGTCTCTCTGATCAGAAACGTAACATCGAGATGTAACATGTGGGACTGGGGCGGCTTCTCATATGTTTATTCTATGGCGATCATCAGTCATCGCTCGCCCATCCCCGACGGTTTCTGGGTCGTGTGGGAAGGACCCGCTATCACCCAGACTCACTTGGGGACGGTTCCAAATGCCATCGTGGAAAGGGGTTAAAACCATTTGTATAGCACCTTACAGTACCAGTGTGAAAATTTGGATCAAGGGAGAGCAGGTATTTCTGAGATTGTGAGGGATGCAGGGGCAGGAGTAACAAGGCGGGGCTACTGAAAATTTGAATCAAGGGTGAGCAGATATTTTTTAGATTGCGAGGGATGCAAAGGCGGGAGTAACAAGGCGCGGCTACTGAAAATTTTAATCTAGGGAGAGCAGATATTTTTGAGATTGCGAGGGATGCAAAGGTGGGAGTAAAATGTCGGGGCTACTGAAAATTTGAATATAGGGATTGAAGCATAGCGGGAGTAACAGACATCGCACATGGTCCGCACATACTAATCGTGTGCTATCAAACATAAAAACCTTCCAGGCGGTAGATATTTTCGAGATTACGAGGCAGTATATATTTTCGAGTGCGGGGGGCTAGCCTCATGGAGCCCAATCTATTGTGCTGATGTGAGTGACTATAGGGGCACGGGCGTGGCACACGGGTAGTCTGACCGAATCGTGTCTGTTGCATACCCAATCACAGACGGTTTCTACATCCAACTTGTGTGCTGTTTATAAACTTGGCAAAAAGAATAACATGGGAATGGGTTAGAACACGAACACACTTGCATGTGGACCAAATATATGTATGAAAGGGTGGTTTGATGTCCGAATACCCAATGCACAACTTTGATGTGGCACCTGTCGCACAAAGCGCACAGTATTGCTAGTCAGCCACCCCCTACGAATCCCACTTCGTGTCGGCGGTAAGGGAATCCTAGCTATGAATGCATGCCCCCAGATAGTTAGGTTTGAAATCTCACCCTACCGTAAAACAAAACCTATAGGAGTCCATCATATATATGGTCAAACTTCCCCTTTCGCTTCCGGACAAAGATGGACCGTGTGCCGACCCACAAATGTGTGTTTGTCGCCGAAGATGGGTGAGATCACATATGAACCACCTGCAGGTGGCCCTATACTATAAGTATGAAAAGGTGTGGTGTGATATTTAACTACTATTCACAACTTTGATGTGGCACATGTGCCTCAAAAAATAACCGGACTTCCCCGACCCCATGGAGGTTGCGGGTAGTGCGAAGTAGCCCTCCCACATGCACACACAAGCGTCATGGGGGGGAGGGCATCTCACCAAGATGTATTGAAACACAGACTAAACAGAATCCAACTTGATCGTATAACCTCTCTCGCTCATTGTTGGTCAAAGTGATGGACGTCCACACGGCTCTGCAAAATGGACTAGCTTGTCACCGATAACCTCATAAGGGAGTACTTTCTGAAGACAAAACCCACTCTCTGCATGTGGCCAAATTTTGTATATGGAAGTGGTGTGTGTGGTGTTTGAATATGCAATGCGCTAATTTGATGTGGCACCATGCTTTGGAACCGTAAAATCCCCACACTGAGCGAGGGTTCACGATGCGTAGCATGCATGTGCTCAAACTTAATTAGGCATGGAATGATCGACCTACTATACAGTAACACAAACCAAAGAAGAAGAATCCACCCTGGTAACCTTTACCGTCATCGGTCAAAATGATGGACGTCCACACTGGCCCACGAATATATATAGGCTTGCCGCCCATAACCAAGCGAGTGAGAGTGTCCAAAGACAACCATTACATGCATGTGTCCTAAACATATTTATGGAGGTGCATGATGCATGTATATGTGTTGAATACCTAATGCACAACATTTATGTGGTGCATGCATTCAAAATCGCAAAGGTCCCCACAGAGAGCAAGAGGTTCATGACGTGTCGTGTGCTCGCCCCCCTCAATCCAGCAGGATGGATTCATGTGTACACATACACTATTATATATGTAATCTCACATCATCACCTATATCGCGAGACAAACAAAAATTAATCCCCTCCCAAGTCAAAATAATTAACCTCTCTCGCTGTCGATGAAAGTGATGGACCAAGCGGGCCGACAGATGGAAGCATCGCCAATAACCACGTGAGTGAGTGCCATAGGACAACCACCTCGCTTGGATGTGTGCCAAACCATATATGTCGAGAGATGTGTGGTTGTGATGTTTTCAATACCTAATGCACAATGATACGTCTCCAACGTATCTATAATTTTTTATTGCTCCATGCTACTTTATCTACTGTTTTAGGCAATATTGGGCTTTATTATCCACTTTTATATAATTTTTGGGACTAACCTATTAACCGGAGGCCCAGCCCAGGTTTGTTGTTTTATGCCTATTTCAGTGTTTCAAGGAAAAGGAATATCAGACGGAGTCAAAATGGAACGAAATCAACTGGAGAAATTAATTTGGGAAGGAAACCCACCTGATGGACTTGGACCCCACGTCAGAAGATACGGGAGGTGCTCACGAGGGTGAGGGGCGCGCCCTCCCACCCTAGGCGCGCCCCCTGCCTCGTGGGGCCCCCGTAGCTCCACCGACGTACCCCTTTCACCCATATATACCTACGTACCCTAGAACTTCCAGAACAGAAGATAGATCGGGAGTTCCGCCGCCGCAAGCCTCTGTAGCCACCAAAAACCAATCGGGACCCTGTTTCGGCACCCTGTCGAAGGGGGATCCCATCACCGGAGGCCATCTTCATCATACGGCGCTATCCATGACGAGGAGGGAGTAGTTTACCCTCGGGGCTGAGGGTATGTACCAGTAGCTATGTGTTTGATCTCTCTCTCTCTCTCTCGTGTTCTCTCTCGTGTTCCTCTATGGCACGATCTTGATGTATCCCGAGCTTTGCTATTGTAGTTGGATCTTATGATGTTCTCCCCCTCTACTCTCTTGTGATGAATTGAGTTTCCCCTTTGAAGTTATCTTATCAGATTGAGTCTTTTATGAACACTTGATGTATGTCTTGCGTGGGATAACCGTGGTGACAATGGGTTATTCTATTGATCCACTTGATGTATGTTTTGGTGATCAACTTGCGGGTTTCGTGACACTTGGGAACCTATGCATAGGGGTTGGCACACGTTCTTGACTCTCCGGTAGTAGCTTTGGGGCACTCTTTGAAGTACTTTTATGTTGGTTGGATGAATCTGAGATTGTGTGATGCATATCGTATAATCATGCCCACGGATACCTGAGGTGACAATGGAGTATCTAGGTGACATTAGAGTTTTGGTTGATTTGTATCTTAAGGTGTTATTCTAGTACGAACTCTTTTATAGATCGATCCGAAAGAATAGCTTTGTGGTGGTTTCATACCCGACCATAATCTCTACGTTTGTTCTCCGCTATTAGTGGCTTTGGAGTGACTCTTTGTTGCATGTTGAGGGCTTGTCATATGTTCTATCTATGTTATTATTGTTGAGAGAACTTACACTAGCGAAAGTATGAACCCTAGGCCTTGTTTCCTATCATTGCAATACCATTTACGCTCACTTTTATCTCTTGTTACCTTGCTGTTTTTATATTTTCAGATTACAAAAACCTTTATCTACTATCTATTTTGCACTTGTATCTTCATCTATTCGCCGAACTAGTGCACCTATACAATTTACCATTGTATTGGGTGTGTTGGGTACACAAGAGACTTTTTGTTATTTGGTTGCAGGGTTGTTTGAGAGAGACCATCTTCCTCCTACGCCTCCTACGGATTGATAAACCTTAGGTCATTCACTTGAGGGAAATTTGCTACTGTCCTACAAACCTGTGCACTTGCAGGCCCACCAACGTCTACAAGAAGAAGGTTGTGTAGTAGACATCAAGCTCTTTTCTGGCGCCGTTGCCGGGGAGGTTAGCGCTTGAAGGTATATCTTTAGATCTTGCAATCGAATCTTTTTGTTTCTTGTTTTAGCACTAGTTTATTTTATAAAAGAAAACTACAAAAAAAATGGAGTTAAGTTTGTCTCAAACGCTTCACCTTTTTAATATCTTTCGTGAGTATGATGGAAAGGATAATTGTGCTCAAGTGCTAGAAGAAGAAGTCTCTAAAATGTTTGGCACTAAATATGTGAATGATGAGCATGATTGCAATGTTGTTAGTATGAATTCCTTGAATATCCATTATGCTAATGATATGCAAAGCCACAAGCTTGGGGAAGCTATGTTTGATGAAGATGATATTTTTTGTCCCCCAAGCTTTGATGAGCAAATTTACTATGATGAAAGCATGCCTCCTATCTATGATGATTATTGTGATGATACGTATGCCATAAAGAAGAAGTTTGCTTATGAGGAGAGTAGTAAAATTTCTATGCTAGTAGATCATGAAAAGAATGTTTTAGGTGCTGGTTATATTGTTGAATTCATTCATGATGCTACTAAAAATTATTATGAGAGAGGAACATATGCTTGTAGGAATTGCAATAATGACAAGTTTCCTCTCTATGTGCTTAAATTCTTGAAGTTATGCTTGTTGTGCCATCCTATGCAAGATGATTATTGTTCCCATAAGTTGTTTGCTCACAAAATATCTATGCATAGGAAGTGGGTTAGGCTTAAATGTGCTAGTCATATGCTTCATGATGCTCCCGTTATGTTTCAATTCTTATCTTTTATGTGAGCATCATTGTCATCATCATGCCTAGCTAAAAGGCATTAAAGAAAAGCGCTTGTTGGGAGACAACCCAATATTTAACCTTACTGTTTTTGTGCGTCCACATGATTATGCTACTGTAGTAATCATGTTTTATATCTTTTGTTTCAATATAGTGCCAAGTAGAACCTTTGGGAAGACTTGGGTGAAGTTTATGTGATCTTGCTGTGAAAAACAGAAACTTTAGCGCTCACGAGTATAGCTGCCATTTTTTACTGGAGAGAGATTTTAGGTTGATTCTTTTTGCAGATAATTAATAGACAAATTTCTCAGGTCCAGCAATTTATTTCATAATTTTTGGGGTTCCGGAAGTATACGTTTTATATAGATTACTACAGACTGTCCTGTTTTTGACAGATTCTGTTTTCTATGTGGTGTTTGCTTATTTTGATGAATCTATGAGTAGTATCGGAGGGTATGAACCATAGATAAGTTGGAGTACAGTAGATATTACACCAATATGAATTTAGAATGAGTACATTACAGTACCTAAGTGGTGGTTTTATTTTCTTATACTAACGGAGCTTACGAATTTTGTTTTGAGTTTTGTGTGGTTGAAGTTTTCAAGTTTTAGGTAACGATTCGATGGACAATGGAATAAGGAGTGGAAAGAGCCTAAGCTTGGGGATGCCCAAGGCACTCCAAGGTAATATTCAAGGACAACCAAGCAACTAAGCTTGGGGATGCCCCGGAAGGCATCCCCTCTTTCGTCTTCGTTCATCAGTAACTTTACTTGGAGCTATATTTTTATTCACCACGTGATATGTGTTTTGCTTGGAGCGTCAATTTCTTTTGTTAGTTTTTGCTTAGTTTTAGTTAGAATAATGTTTTGCCTCTTTATTTTCAATAAAAAAGTCAAGGATAGCCTTTGCAATGCTTATTTTGCTAGTTTGCATGTTGCTGTTTGAAAACAGAAAGTTTACCGCTGTTGCAAAAATTCCCTAGAAAAGTCAGAGCATGGTCGAACGTTGAATCTTTTTGCATATTGAGCTCTGACAAATTTATTACAGTGGGAATTTTAGTTCATAATTTTTGTAGTCAGGGAAGTATGGATACTCTTGCATTTTTTACAGACTGTACTGTTTTGACAGATTGCTGTTATGTTTGCGTTGTTTGCATATGTTTGCTTGTTTAATGATTCTATTTGATGGTAGGAGTATTAAATATGCAGAGGCATTTAGTATTCAATGTTGAATAATAATTTTAGTGATTTGTTACAGTAGAAAATGACAGGGTTTTGCATTGGTTTATACTAACCTATCTCACGAGTTCTTGTTGAGTTTGTTGTGAATAAAGCTTTTGATAAAAAGAGAAACCATGATATGAGAGGAATTAAGGAGACACCAAAGCTCGAGCTTGGGGATGCCCAAGGCACCCCAAGATAATATTTCAAGAAGTCTCAAGCATCTAAGCTTGGGGATGCCCCGGTAGGCATCCCACCTTTCTTCTTCAACAACTATCGGTTAGTATCGGTTGAGCCTAAGTTTTTGCTTCTTCACATGAGTTGTGCTATTCTTGCAATGTAGTTTTCTTTAGCTTTGCTTGATGTTTTAATAAGTATCAAGATCTGAAATTCTTTAATGAGAGAGAGCCTTACACAAATTATAATTTGCTAGAATACTCTATGTGCTTCACTTATATGCTTTGAGCGTGATAATTTTTTGCTCTAGTACTTCACTTAGATCTTTTAGAGCACGGTGGTGGATTTGTTTTAAAGAAACTTGATCTCTCATGCTTCACTTAGATTATTTTGAGAGTCATTAATAGAATGGTAATTTGCTTAATGTTAATATACTTAGTGTTCAAGATATGTGAAACTTTTTTTTGAGTGAATTGAATACTAAGATAAATTTAATGCTTAATAATTGTTTTGAGATATGGAGGTAATAATATCAAAGTCGTGCTAGTTGAGTAGTTGTGAATTTGATAAATACTTGTGTTGAAGTTTGCAAGTCCCGTAGCATGCATGTATGGGTAAAGTTGTGTAACAAATTTGAAGCATGAAGTGTACCTGGCTTGTGCATCCTTATGAGTGGCGGTCGGGGACGAGCGATGGTCTTTTCCTACCAATCTATCCCCCTAGGAGCATTGTGCGTAGTACTTGATTTTTGATGGCTTCTAAACTTTTGCAATAAGTATATGAGTTCTTTTGACTAATGTTGAGTCCATGGATTATACGCACTTTTACCTTTCCGCATTTGCTAGCCTCTTCGGTACCGTGCATTGCCCTTTCTCACATTGAGAGTTGGTGCAAACTTCGCCAGTGCATCCAAACCCCGTGATATGATACGCTCTTTCACACATAAACCTCCTTATATCTTCCTCAAAACAGCCACCATACCTACCTATTATGGCATTTCGATAGCCATTCCGAGATATATTGCCATGCAACTTTCCACCGTTCCGTTCATCATGACATACTTTACTTTTGTCATATTGCCATTGCATGATCTTGTAGTTGACATCGTATTTGTGGCAAAGCCACCATGCATTATTTTTCATACATGTCACTCTTGATTCATTGCACCATCCCGGTACACCGCCGGAAGCATTCATATAGAGTCATATCTTGTTCTAGTTTCGAGTTGTAATATCAAGTCGTTGTAATAAAAGTGTGATGATCATCATTATTAGAGCACTGTCCCAAGTGAGGAAAGGATGATGGAGACTGTGATTCCCCCACAAGTCGGGATGAGACTCCGGACGAAAAAAAAGAGGCCAAGGAAGCCCAAAACAAAAGAGGCCAAAAAAAGGAGAAAAGGCCCCAAAAAAATGAGAGAAAAAGAGAGAAGGGGCAATGTTACTATCCTTTTACCACACTTGTGCTTCAAAGTAGCACCTTGTTCTTCATGTAGTGAGTCTCATATATTTGTGCTTCAAAGTAGCACCATGTTTTTCATATAGTGAGTCTCATAAAATTGTGCTTCAAAGTAGCACCATGTTTTTCATATAGTGAGTCTCATATATTGTCTTGTTCATATTAGTGGGAATTTTTCATTATAGAACTTGGCTTGTATATTCCTACGATGGGCTTCCTCAAATGCCCTAGGTCTTCATGAACAAGCAAGTTGGATGCACACCCACTAGTTTTCTTTTGTTGAGCATTCATAGCTCTAGTGCATCCATTGCATGGCAATCCCTACTCCTCAGGTTAACATCAATTGATGGGCATCTCTACAGCCCGTTGATTATCCTCGTCAATATGAGACTTTCTCCTTTTTTTGTCTTCTCCACACAATCCCCATCATCATATTCTATTCCACCCATAGTGCTATATCCATGGCTCGCGCTCATGTATTGCGTGAAGGTTCAAAAAGTTTGATATTATTTAAGTATGAAACAATTGCTTGGCTTGTCATCGGGGGTATAGAAGTTGGGAACATCTTTGTGTGACAAAAATGAAGCACAGCCTAACTATATGATTTTGTAGGGATGAACTTTCTTTGGCCATGTTATTTTGAGAAGACATGATTGCTTTGATTAGTATGCTTGAAGTATTATTATTTTTATGTCAATATGAACTTTTTTCTTGAATCTTTCGGATCTGAATATTCATATCACAATTAAGAAGATTTACATTGAAATTATGCCAAAGTATCACTCCGCATAAAAAATTCTTTTTTACCATTTACCTACTCGAGGACGAGCAGGAGTTAAGCTTGGGGATGCTTGATACGTCTCCAACGTATCTATAATTTTTGATTGCTCCATGCTACTTTATCTACTGTTTTAGGAAATATTGGGCTTTATTATCCACTTTTATATTATTTTTGGGACCAACCTATTAACCGGAGGCCCAGCCCATATTTGCTGTTTTATGCCTATTTCAGTGTTTCGAGGAAAAGGAATATCAGACGGAGTCAAAACGGAACGAAATCAACTAGAGAAGTTAATTTTGGAAGGAAACCCACCTGATGGACTTGGACCCCACGTCAGAAGATATGGGAGGTGCTCACGGGGGTGGGGGCGTGCCCTCCCCCCTAGGCGTGCCCCCCTGCCTCGTGGGGCCCCCGTAGCTCCACCAACGTACCCCTTTCACCCATATATACCTACGTACCCTAAAACTTCCAGAACAGAAGATAGATCGGGAGTTCCACCGCCGCAAGCCTCTGTAGCCACCAAAAACCAATCGGGGCCCTGTTCCGGCACCCTGCCGGAGGGGGATCCCATCACCGGAGGCCATCTTCATCATCCCGGTGCTATCCATGACGAGGAGGGAGTAGTTTACCCTCGGGGCTGAGGGTAGGTACCAGTAGCTATGTGTTTGATCTCTCTCTTGTGTTCTCTCTCGTGTTCCTCTATGGCACGATCTTGATGTATCCCGAGCTTTGCTATTGTAGTTGGATCTTATGATGTTCTCCCCCTCTACTCTCTTGTGATGAATTGAGTTTCCCCTTTGAAGTTATCTTATCGGATTGAGTCTTTTATGAACACTTGATGTATGTCTTGCGTGGGATAACCGTGGTGACAATGGGTTATTCTATTGATCCACTTGATGTATGTTTTGGTGATCAACTTGCGGGTTTCGTGACACTTGGGAACCTATGCATAGGGGTTGGCACACGTTCTTGACTCTCCGGTAGTAGCTTTGGGGCACTCTTTGAAGTACTTTTATGTTGATTGGATGAATCTGAGATTGTGTGATGCATATCGTATAATCATGCCCACGGATACTTGAGGTGACAATGGAGTATCTAGGTGACATTAGGGTTTTGGTTGATTTGTATCTTAAGGTGTTATTCTAGTATGAACTCTTTTATAGATCGATCCGAAAGAATAGCTTTGTGGTGGTTTCGTACCCGACCATAATCTCTACGTTTGTTCTCCGCTATTAGTAGCTTTGGAGTGACTCTTTGTTGCATGTTGAGGGCTTGTCATATGTTCTATCTATGTTATTATTGAGAGAACTTACACTAGCGAAAGTATGAACCCTAGGCCTTGTTTCCTATCATTGCAATACCGTTTACGCTCACTTTTATCTCTTGTTACCTTGCTGTTTTTATATTTTCAGATTACAAAAACCTTTATCTACTATCTATTTTGCACTTGTATCTTCATCTCTTCGCCGAACTAGTGCACCTATACAATTTACCATTGTATTGGGTGTGTTGGGGACACAAGAGACTTTTTGTTATTTGCTTGTAGGGTTGTTTGAGAGAGACCATCTTCCTCCTACGCCTCCTACGGATTGATAAACCTTAGGTCATCCACTTGAGGGAAATTTTCTACTGTCCTACAAACCTGTGCACTTGCAGGCCCAACAACGTCTACAAGAAGAAGGTTGTGTAGTAGACATCACATAACTTTTTGATGTGGCGTTTGCCCCAAAAACTACAAAGTCCCCACACAGAGTGAGGTTCATGTGACACCTAGTATATGTTGGTCTCACCCCCCCCCCCTTCGAGACGTACTTGTACTCCTACCCTAACATAACCCTAAAAAGAATTAATCCTCCTTGTTCGTCAAATGTGCCTCTCTCTTGTTGGGTCAAAGTGATGGACGACGACCTCGCGGGCCCACAGGAACGAAACGTACATCGCACGTGAGTGAGCATCCTATATAAGACTACGTACCACCATCTACATGTGGCCCAAAGAGGTGTTTGTGTGATGTTTGAATACACAATGCACAACATTAATGTGGCACCAGAAACCGAAAAGCCCCCACGGAGAGGGAGGTTCATGATGTGTGGTACGTGCTATGCCCCCATTCGGCGCGTGGTATATATATACTTATACTGTATAGCACAAAACAAAAAGAATCATCATTCCTTGATGGTCAAATTAACCTCTCTCTCGTTGGGTCAAAGTGATGGAGGACAACCTTGCGGGCGCACAGATGGAAGCGCCACACGCTAGTGAGTTCCTATAGGGCAACCACCGCCTGCATGGTATTGCGTGATGTTTGAATACCAATGCACAACTTTGATGTGGCACCTGCCTCGGGAACCAGAAAGTCCCCATATATATATACTATACATATTTCCCCCTCTTTAACAAGTACTACATACTCCCACCGTGCATATACGTAACACAAACAAAAAAAGAACCATCCTTGTTGGTTAAATTAACCTCTCTCTCATTGTACGTTCAATTGATCGACGAAGACCTCATGGGCCCACAAAGATAGTCACACGAGAGCGAGTGTCATAGGACAACCACCGCGTGCATGTTGCCGTGTGTTGTGTGATGTTTGAATACCCAATGCACAACTTTGACATGGCACATGCTTCACAAACCGGAAACGCACTACACAGGGGTTCATGATCCGTATCCCCCTCAATTCGAGCCGTTGGGAGGGACTCATGTGTACGCACGTGCCCGAACTTTGGTATGGAATCTCACCATGATCCACACTATAACACACAGGCCAAGAAGAATCCACCCTCGATCTGATGCCTCTCACTATTGCAGGATGCTGCTAACACGACACTACAATCAGAGACCCTTCGATGAAGCTATGTGTGATGAATTAATTGCAAATGGTGATGTAAAAAAACCAACAAAAAGGATGCAAAACATTTGCGATGGCGGATACATCAAACACGATTCAGATTTTAGTTGCGTGTGCGATGCGGGACATATGGGTTAGTTCAATGAACTGTTTGTGATGAGGTAGAACAACAGAAACGGGCAGCCAGATGAAGGTGTGTGTGATATATGGCATACAGTTCACTCAGATAAACAGTTTGTGATGAGGCGGAACAACAAAAACGGGCAGCCAGATCAAGGTGTGTGCGATATATGGCATACAGTTCACTCAGATGAACTATTTGTGATTAGGCAACACAAAATAAACGGTCAGCCAGAACGAGGTGTGTGTGATATAGGGCATACGATTCACTCAAATGAACTGTTTGCTTTGAGCCAAGAGAACAGAAATGGTTCAATTTAACAAGATGTGTGTGATACGCGACAAACATGTCTCTAATCAGAAATGTGTGTGAAGATCGATAATAACACAGACGATTGCTGCTGACAAGACGTGTGTGTTGTGCAATGGGATTGCATACAGAACAACATATATATAGAGGT
This sequence comes from Triticum dicoccoides, assembly GCF_002162155.2. Lineage (NCBI taxonomy): Eukaryota > Viridiplantae > Streptophyta > Magnoliopsida > Poales > Poaceae > Triticum > Triticum dicoccoides. The sequence continues at coordinate 365,927,000 of NC_041381.1, read as the reverse complement.
GGCTGCATACATATATACACATATATACAGAACAACATATATATATAGGGTGGGTCTATTATGATAACACCTTAAGACCTTATTCTGATAACACTAGTCCTTATTCTGCTAACACCCTGACTCGCACCACAAAACACAATTACCCATAAAAACTGCAACAGCCTACCACCCACCCCACCTTCTTCCCCCGGACGCACCCACCCCCACCCCGACCCACCTTCTTCCTCGCACACCACCACTCCCCACGCCCACTTCCCTCCCCACCTTCCGCCGCTGTCAGACCCCACCAGCGTCGCCCACTTCCTCCCTCTCTGCCCTTGCCCTGCCTAGCTCCCCTCATGCAACCTCCCCCGCCACCACCACTTGGTCTCACCATGGTGAAAACCAGATCCAGCCCCCCTCCCTGGTGGCAACCCGCATCGGCCGACCATGGATCCGACTCCCTCCACCAACCTGCAGCGTACGCCGATGGATCGAGCCACCTCTCTGCCGGCTACCTTCATCCACCTCCCCACCATGACTACTATCCACTGGGCCTGATTCACGGGCTCCGGGGATCCAGGCACTGTCGGCGGAGCAGGTGGCGGGTGAGGGTGCAGGCGACGCCTGGCTACTGGCGGGGGAGGATGGCGCAGGAGGTGCGCGCAGGGGAATGGCAGGTGGAGGCGGTCATCGGGGCGGAGGCGCCGTGGGAACCCAGAGCGAGGGGTGTCGTAGGGGAAGAGCACGTGCGGTTGATCCTATGCCTCCACGGGGTGCGGGACGCCAGCGGTCGAGCTTGATGGAGTGAGTCCCCCTGTTGCTACCACCCCCTATTGATCCGTTGACCACAAGGTCCCCTTCACCCCTCCGCCTCCAGGCATGATGGCGGCCTCTCACTGGCGCATCCTCTCCTTCGACGGCTATCCGAGACCTGCTCTCCCAGGTGCCTACTACCTTTTGGCTATGGTGGGGGTTCGGCAAAGATTTGCCTCGCCACTCCTCATCCCTCGTTCAGTGGCATCAAGGCCAGGACGCCCAGCATGGCGGCGAGGGTGCCGCAGGTCAACGACATCCCACCCAACTCTATTGTGTGCAGTGCACACCTTGTCGTGCTGCAAGTTCTGGGGCGGCAGGAGTGAGCAGCATGTTGTCCTCCCACTAACGGCGAGCAGTGCATATAAAATGTTGTTGCAGGTAGTTGTGGTTGTCGGTGCAGTTCGCAAGCGCATGATGGCATGACGGCGTGCAGTTCCCTGGCGCGTGGGTGTTGTACAGTGCAGTGCACCTGGATCCCGCGAGCAGTGCGCCGTGCACCCCTGGTGTGGTTCGTCCACGGCCAGAGCCAACAAATTGTAGTTTCTGCACCTTGTTGACACTTTGCTCGTACTTTTTGTGTGCAGGTCGCATGTGTGCCGAGTCGAGCAGAATGTGTTGTGTTGGACAAGATGCAGTACGGTCGGTGTTACGATGCAGCTCATTGGCAGCGTGCGCGTGGTTTGGCAGCTAAAAGCGTGCAGTTTGATACATCTGTTTTTACATTTTTTGCTATGTCATATGATCTCTGTGTGCTGTGTTGGGCCAAAGTGTGCAGGGCAATAGGGCTTGCATGCAGTTTGGGGGGGAGCACATTGCAAAAATTGCAGTGCGGTTTGGCGACGGTGGAATTGCGGTGTGGTTCGGTGCCCGTTGAGGTGCAGTGTGTCCATGGGGATCTTGTGTTCTTTTTTCATCAAAAAAATATGCCTGATGAGGCCACAGGCGCCACCGACAAAGCAGTACGGATGGCGAGGCCGTGCAGCTCATCAGCGACATGCGCATGGTTTTGCACCTAGCAGCGTGTAGCCACCTGATGCACAGCAGTACAGTTGGATCCCATGGAGTTTCAAATGCTTATTTTGGCGTTTAGATTTGCAGTGCAGTGCGTATTCATGGAAACTAATAAATGGTCGTTTATTCTTGATGCTTTTTCTTGCATTAAAAAACTTGTTATGCCTTAAGCAGTGTAGTTAATTGTTGGGTGTCGTACTCTTGGCTTTGTTGTGTAGTGCGGTTAATTTGTAGGTATAGACGAACAAAAAAACAAACAGGAAAACACATGAAAAAACATGCAGTCTCCTTATGTATGGAGTGCAAATTGCTTCATGTGCTTTAAAAATAAGTCGACTACATCAACGCATGCAGTGCTTTTGGTCCTCGGATATGCTTCATTTTTTAGAGTAATGTTGTTCACTTGTGCCCAAAATGAAAGTGCTAAAAATTTAGCACAACAACAAAGATAGTAATGAGGTTCACTTTGATATATGTCGTGGTTCACTTGCCTCCTCTCCGCGGTCCACTCGTTTACAAAAAAATTAAAAAAAGATAACAAAAACTAATCTGAGAAAAATTTACGTTCCACAAAAGAAACGATGCGGTTCATCAGACCGTATGATGCAGTGCGGTTTTCAGTCTAAAGCAGTGCAGTTTTCTGTGTAATGCATTACATACGACGATTTCGGTGTGGCAGAAAAACAAAGTGTCTGCATTTCGTTAAAATCAAAAATGCTCTTAAACGTAAGGAATCGAAGAGAGTGTTCTACATGAAAAAGTTGCGCCTCATTGATATCTTTCCAACGGTGTGTAATTTGAATCATTTCGACCAACGGTTTGTAAAAAATTCACAAAAAAGGCCACTGCCTCTCGTCGTCAGCCGCATGATTTTTCAAATTAATTAAAAACCGTAAGGAATCTCGGAAACATTTCAACATATGAAAGTTGCGCCTCGTCCATAGCTTTCCAAAGGCGTATCATACGCCTCGTTTCGACAAATGGTTCAAAAAACTGGAGCGAAAACAGTAAAAAAAAGCAAAAAATTCGAAAAACAGAATTCCACGATTTACTAAATTTAAAACTGCTCTTAAACCGTAACCTATTAGAGAAAATAATAGATATGAAAAAGATGCGCCTCGACGATATATTTCTAACATCGTATCGTTTGGTTCATTCCGATGTGCGGTTTAAAAAAATCGCGAAAATATGCTCGCTGCATCCCATCATGCGCGTACTATTTTTGAAACTGCTCATAAACCGCGAGGAATCTCAAAAAGTGTTCAACATGGCAAGGCGGTGCATTTTCCATAGCTATCCAACAGTATATTATACGCCTCGTTCCGACAAACGGTTTAAAAACTGGAGCGAAAACAATGCCAAAAAAATGCATGCAGTTTTTTCTGGTGACATTGCAGTGCTCATTTGATGGGGATGCAGTGCCCTCGCGTTAAGCGTGCAGTGCAGAAGTGTTATCAGAATAACTATTCAGCTAATATATATATATATATATATATATATATATATATATATATATACATATATATATATATATATATATATCTGGGCTATTCTGTTACGCATAACAGAATATTATTCTGTTACCCTTTTTGAACAGACGGTTTCAAGTGGTTGTACTGATGTTTGTGAAGCGGTTGAACTCATGCTTTCAGTTGTGTTTAACAGATCGTCTTTTTTAGTTTAAAAACTTTTTATAATTTTTTTGTCGGAACGGGGCGTGTAATATATCGTTGGAAAGCTCTTGACAACCATATTTCAAGTATATTGAACGTTTTTGCAAAATCATTATGGTTTAAGAGCAGTTTTGAAAAAACCGTTTTTTTGAAAACCGAAAATGTGAATCGTATTTTGGACTCAGTTTTCAAACCGTTTGTCGGAATTGAGCAAATAAGATGGCGTTGGAAAGCTGGTGAAAATCCACATCTTTCATATATGTATTGTTTTTTCTAATTCTATAAAATTTAAAAGTAATTTGAAAAACGGTGAAATTCTGGGCGAAATGTATTTTTGCGATTTTTTGCAAACGGTTTGTCGGATTGACACAAATGATACGGTGTTGGAAAGCTATGGAAAACGCGCAATGTTTTCGTATAGAAATGTTTTTCTAATTCTTTACGGTTTAAAAACGAATTCGAATACGGTCAAATTTGATTTTAAACGCGATTTTTTTAAAAAAGTTTGTCAAAATATGTCAAATAATATACCGTTGGATAGCTATCGAAAATGCGAAACTTAGTCATGTTGAATGTTTTCTCTACTTTGCAATCGTTTAAGAGTAATTTAGAATACGGCATAATGAATCTTGTTGTTTTCTCGTTTGAAAAACAGAGTAGTCGTATTGATATATGTGTATGTTTATACTGAGTTATTTTTTGTAGAGTAATTTTAAATGGTTCCGAAAAAGGGTACTTGTACTGATGCTTGCATGGGTTTGTACTAAGCGTGTTTTCACTAAATAGACTTTGCTCTGTTTTTTCGGTAATATTTTTCTCATAAGTTTTCAACGGTTTACTGTATCGTCGCCCCTGTACTTGTATGGTTTGTATCATCGAACTGAAATATATTTTATTCAAAAAGAAAATGTGTTTGTTTTGTTTTTTTTAACTCGACATTTTTTTGACAATGTTGTTATGAACTTCTCTCATTTTACGACTTTGTATTGAGGTACTTACTAAGCAGGATTTTCATGGGTTTTTTTTTGCTTGAACTTTACAATTTGAATTTCTGCCATTTCTTTTATTCCGAACGGACCATCGTTTTTAACTCGTACTGAGGTACTTACTACGCCCGAACTGGGGTGGCTATCTCATGTCTCGGCGTGTTTTGAACTCGATGATATTTTTTCATCAATTTACTACCCATTTTTTTCATCACACTTGAGAGAGTGATTAATAGGAAGTTTTGCTACTTGTAAGAAAATAAAAATGAACTCTAACTTGGAGAATCAACATATGTTTCTTTCTGTTGATTACATTCAATTCATGTATGTATAGAAGAAACAAAATTGCAACTCCACCATGGACTAGTCCATGGCTGAATAGCCGAACTTCACAGAATGACATTTTTCGAACTTAGCCGAGGAATCATTTTCTCAAATTCACGTTTGAACTTGAACTTTTACCATTTGAGTTTTCATTGGGTTTCATTTTGTTTGAGCTCTTTTCTCAAACTTATCTAGGACGTCGTGTTGAACTTACAACTTTTTTAATTGTGAACTTGCTGTGTTTTTGCAATGCCAATATTGAGGAGAGCAGGGCGAGAACAATGATAAAAGGAAGCTGCGTGTGGTGATCGTGGAAGCACTACAGGGCTGAGCCACAACGGTGGTTGATGGCAAGGCGGCACGACACGACATGCGGCGAAGAGGCATGGCGACGAGTGGGCAGCGCACTGACATGACACTTGAGATGCGCCTGCTGGACTGACCTCCTTGTCCCATCTGGATGGATCAGTTGCAGAACTTGGACGTTTTCTTGGACGTCGACGTTACATAATACCAAAACCTAACCATCTTTTATTTTTCAAACTGATCATTGTTTTTAATTTGTACTGATCAATATTTTTGATTCAAACCATTTTTTTCTTTTTGCATGCAGATCAAGCTGTCATGTACCTATACCTTCTTTGAAGTAGCAATCATCTCATCATAATATAGAAATTTTTTCACACATATAATACATGTACATGAATAACATATACATGGTCAGATCGGTACCTAGCAGCAATAGCAGTGATTACCAACACACATACACATGAACCGATAACGAACTTGCACATGGCCTGACAAACAAAAAGCACTTAAACTGACAAAAAAACATAGTACACATTAACGAATAATCCCCATGACTAATGGTAGAACTTTGTTGTACCCAGGTTCAGCTATTTACCAAAAGTAGAACTTCTCAATTTTATTAAATCGAACTGATGTTTAAATGTTCACCATTTTTGGCCTACAGATTAGAATACTGAGATCACCATATATGCTGAAGGTCCCGGCATACAGAGTTACAAATAAATTCTAAACACCATTCTACTTGTACTGGCATCAACGCTCCACTTGGACGGCTGCCAGCATCCCTGGTGGAATTCAAGTTACAGCAAACATTAGCATGAATTCAAGCAAAAAAAGAGAGAGGTTAGTGAAGAGAGGAGAACAGGAGAGACCAACATAGTGGAGGTTGGGAAAGGAGGCAAACTTCTGAGCTTGTACTCTCTATACTACAAAAAGCTCAGCATCTAGAAGAAATACATCAGTTTAAATATACTTACCATAGCAGTTTAGAGTGTCGTGAATATATAGAGTCCGGTCTAGCAGAGATAATGTTACCTATTTGCCCAGAACTGTCGGGCATGAAAAGTGTAATGGCAGAACATATTTTTTGTCTAAATTCCCGAATGCAAACTTTCCTGCTTGTGAACACAACTAAATAATGTTGCAAGTATGTAACAGCAAGACATGAACTAGCCTCCACGCTGGTGTATGATTAGCATCACCATACAACAAAAGGAAGAACAACCCATCCATCTATCATTGTACAAATAAATACAGAAACAAAAATATAAATGGTGACCAGCTCAGCGGCGTACTGCAGCACGCGGGAGCAGCAAACATAGCTCATCGAGGCCGCCAATACGCAGGAGAGCATGGTGAGGGCAACAATAGAGGGGAAGCACCGTGGGGGTTGAGCCACAACTGTGGTTGATGGCAAGCCGGCATGACACGACGAGCAGCTTGAGGACAAGTGGGCGGTGCACGACATGTCACTTTAGATGCGCCTGTTGGACTGATTTCCTTCTTCCATCTGGACGGATCAATTGCAGAACTTGCTATTAGAAACAGTAAAGATACAAAATAGTCATGTGCTCAAACTTTGAAGTAAGATATGATTTCATGTCCTTATCCATTAATAAAATCATACTATGTACATTTGTAGAATACTTGCTCTCAGTACTAGTCATTCTACTTAGTTATCAAAAATGGTTGTGAATGCTGCATCCATTTTTCTCAAGAAAATGTAACATATAAGTTTTATACAGACAGAAATATGCACCCTCAAGAAAATGTAACATATAAGTTTTATACAAACAGAAATATGCACCAAAAGATATACCCAAAATTCTAATTTTACAGCATCGGAAGAAACAAATAATTTGATGCCAACCTAAGTGAGCACTGAAAGATGCAAAGAAGAGCCTTTTTTGAGAATTTGACTTTGGTACATGTTTTGCTCTACAAATTGATAAACCAAGAGATAGTACAGATGATCATTTCTCATGCTTAACCACAAGCACACATTTGTTCTATGGGAAGCTGGAAACATAAAAGGGAAATTGGACTTACGATGAGGAAGTAGATGTACTAAAAAGCATATGAAAGATGAAGTGAAAAAGTTGAAGCTCCAGATCCTCATGACGAACTGGACCATACTGGAGTTGTGAATGGTGGTGAAGCTTCACATCCTTCATCGTCAACGAGCTCCTGCCATGAGGCAAAATCACAAACTTCAAACTATTTATAAAGGAAACAGTTCTTGAAATTGGGTTGAGCTTAAACTGTTCAGATTTTTGAACTCCTGCAGCAGCTATACTTGAACTTGCGCGACACATTTTTGAAAGCATCTGATGTTCAGAATACGCTATATGAAAAGAGGAAGGAGTAACACACTAAGAGACATAGGCAAAAGAGAGAAAATCATGATGTATTAGCTAGGTGGTTGAACTGGCCACACCGCTGCACCATGTCGCCCAGCTCCTTCTCGATGGTCTGCTTCTTGTGATAGCCGACGAGCACCCTGGGCTTCACCATGAACCTGGTTAAAAGATATATGGGACTGGACCCTGTAGATTTAAATGAACTCTCACTAGAAGTAATTTTTGTACTTCCCATGTAGTACTACATGGACTTGCTGTAAAATACATGGACCATGTAATAATTTTGAAGTTATTATATGATCATGTCAAGGAGCTCAAGTTGGACTGAAACTCACTCGATAATTGAAACAACTAGGGTGAGGGGTGGGATCCAGGGTGCTGCTGGCAATGAATGGCCAGGGGTGGTGGCATTGAACGGCCTGGAGTGGTGGCTGTGAACGGCCAGGGTGCTCCGACAGCAGAGCCCCACCGGGAGATGGCAATGCAATGAAACTACTGTGCAATCAAAATTACAGCTGTAAGCTAGCAAGGATACTGTAGTTTTTTGTTTTGCACTATGGTCATGGAGTCAAATCAGATCAAACATGCCAGGCATATAAAATTTGTTGTTTGATGTTACCATGAGCAGTGGTTACATAGTAAATTCAAAGAACAACAAAACATGGCAGCAACATCGTAGATAGTAGTAACGGCAATTCACTTGGAAGCATCTGCTACCAAAAATGTACTAGCAACGACAAATTCATTTGGAAGCAACCGCTATATATATGTGATTCCAAAAATGTTCCCCAACCTGTACTGAGCAGCTTCAGAGCCTGTACTGACAATGAACTGATCTGTTATGTTTTAGCACATAGATTGTACTGTTCATTACAGACTGTTGATATAAATACATATTGAACTTCTACACTAAAAGAAAATTCACTAGTAAATAACACTTCTCTTGAGCAATCAAATAAGTTTCACTAAAAGAAAATTCACTAAGAAAATGGCTATATCTCTGATGCAAACTTAATTTGAGCAGAAATGTTCATCTTTTGACACATCGAAACCACTAGCTACAGTTTTTTGCTTCCAATCATTGAACTGGGAAAAATTATGAGGTTTTTTTGCTCCCAACCTCCTGCATATATATTCTCAAACTGATTTTTTCTGTCACTTGAACAGAGCAAAGAAAGCAGTAATTAAGGCATTCTTAGCCAGACTAGGCACCCCCCAAATCCCACACAACAAAGCATGTTATATGTATTTTTCACGACGCATAAGAATTAAACTGAACGGATTTTAGATATTGAACTGAACCTAAAGAAGAAACTGGACATCACATGTACATTAGATTTTCTTTGACAACACAGAAACATAAGAAAGAATAATTTTTAATTGACGGTACCAAATGCAACAAAGAGCAACCTACAGTAGCAATTTTTGAGCACATCCTCATGAAACCATCAATGATCAGAAATACAAATGCATCAATAATGGTTGCAACTTGCAAACCCATTGATAGTAGCAGCAATGCTGCAACTCAGGACAGCCGAGAAGTTGATGAACTGAAAGGCATTCAAAAGTTGAATTAAAAAAATCTCTTCACTTTAGGCATTATCTGGACATGATGAAGATTAGCTAATGTAAGGACACGCGCAGAACCCTAAATATTGAACTTTTGGGGGAATATTATTTGAACTATGTTTTTTTAATTATATGTGCTAAATAGATCCCTGCAGCAACTATGGTCCAGATCGAATGATGCCCAAAAAGTAACTGCGAGTATACAAACAACACACAAAAAAACACTAACTGTAATGCAGCAAACCATTTTTTTGAACCCATTTGAACTCAAAGGGGAGCTCCTTTTTTCACCTGCAAGATGAATTGAAAAGGCACACTATGTTGGTCTGAAGAACCACCAGATATCGAACTGAACATACGCAAAAAAGGACAGACAGCAGAAGTTGAACTCAAACCGAAACTGAACATGCGTGCGCTGATGTAGTGGCTCCAGGAGCTGGGCCAGCAGTAGGTGGCGAACGGCGGGTCTTCTTCGCGGGGCGTGCAGCCAGGAGGGAAGTGGCTCGAGGCGGGTGGTGGCGGAGGGAGGTGGCCGAAGGCTGAATGGTGGCGGAGGGAGGTGGCCGGAGGCTGAATGGTGGCAGAGGAAGGTGGCCCGAGGGGTGGTGGTGGAGGGAGGTGGCTGGAGGAGCGACGCTGGTGGAGGGAAGGAGGCCGGAGGAGCGACGACTGGGGGAAGGTGGCGGAGGCGCGGCGTCGACGGAGGGAGGTGGACGGAGGCGCGGCACGGTGGAGGGAGGAGGCCGGAGGCGCGGTGGCCGAGGAGGGTAGCCGGAGGCGCGGCGGCCGGGGGAAGATGGTCGGGGGCGCGGTGGCCGGGGAAGATGGGCGGAGGCGCGGCGGTCGGGAGATGGTGGCCGGAGGTGCGGCGACCGGGGAAGGTGGTAGATGATGGCGCTCGGGGTCGGGGTTTGATTGACCCGATCCAGATTTGGTGTGAGGGATTTTTTTCCTTTCCTGTTTGGCGTACCGGTTCAGAGAAACAGATCACGACCTATAAGGGATCGAGGGTAACAAAATAATATTCCTTTACTAGTAACAAAAAGTATCAGCTATCAGTCCACAAAGAGCATCAACTATCAGTTCACAATAATATGAAACATCACAGGAACATAAAAACAATGTTTATTAGTTCACAAACCTATCAGTAATAGTAGTCCTGTGGCTCCAGTGCAGCCGCCATTGTTGGTTTTTCTTCTTAAAATACACACTGAACTGCTGTAACAAAAAGAGAAACTTTAAACCGCAAGTTTTAGCAAGATGAACCACCAGTCTACTAACCATAGAACTGAATGGATTTCCAAAATTGAACTTTTTCTAATGCTCTGCAGGCCGAAAAAATGGGGGATTAAAGTTTGTAGCAGTAGTGCTCATGCCTATATGGGGCTCTCCCAGGATAAGCCCTTGTGTACAAAAAGCTAGTGGTTTAAATTCAAAATGTGGACAATGCCACCACACATTTTATTAGTATATATTCTCACCTTATCCTCCGGTGCCTGTTTTGTGTTATATGAAGATACAGAACATAAAGGGAATTGTACTTACGATTCAGAATTAGATGAACCAAATAGCAAACAAAAGATGGACTGAAAAACCTGAACTAGCTCAACCATTCTACTTTTTGACAATCTAATGCTCTGCAGATGAAGTGAACTTTTCGACACATATCTTTCGTTTGTAAACATACCCAACTCACACCCTCCTGGATATTGTGTTGAACTACTGTTGCATTTTTTATGTGGTGAACTATTTTGTAAAACAAACTGAGTACTGTTTTGTAATTTACAACAATACTTGACTGCTTTTTTTGTATGAATTGTTTTCTATAATGCACATTTGAACAATTGTTTTGTTTTCATTAACCAATTACATCAGACTTAATTTAGAGAATGTACTGCTCGACAGAGACACAATGAACCTCCAAGAAAATTAGATTTGTACTCCACTTATTCTCCAATGTCACTACCCATCCTAACACAAAACAGAATTCAGGGGAAAAAATTCTTCTCTTTTCAGACATTAACACAAACACCTTACTGGCATAAAATATCTGCGACAAGAGCAGCTAGAGCCAAGGGGCGGTGACCTCTATTTGTGGCCACCCACGGCGCCAACGGCTGCAATTAGTAGAGGAAAAGGATGTGGAGAAGGGTGAGCTCTGCCCCAAGCTTGTAGGTGAAGGTCGCCACAGGTGGTGCAGGGGGGAGAGGTGCCCCGCGGCAGGGAGGACGGCCAGCGGCAGGAAGTCGAACGGCCCACTGTGTTGCTCGTGCAGCAGACAGCAGTTCGGGGAGCGGCGGTGATGGAGGCCGAAAGCCATCGAGTCGGGGCACCGCACGCATTCATGGAGGTGTCGCGGCACAGCCTGGGCTTGGCGATGTCCGGGCGGCGACGGCAGGAACAGACCGCGGTGGCTTCTAGGGAGGGATCCGGGAGGCAGCGGCCCTCTGGGGAGGAAGACGGGAGGCAGAGCGCTGGGAAGGAAGCCTGACGGCGGCACACTAGGGAAGGAATAGGGCGGCGACGCACTGGGAGGTAGCTTGGCGGTGGCGCGCTGGGGAGGGAGCCGGGGCCGGTGGCGTGCTGGGCAGGGAGCCTGGCAGCGGCGAGCTGGGGAGGGAGCCAGGCGGCGGCGCGCTGGGGAGGGAGCCGACCGGCGGCGGTGCGCTGGTGAGGGAGCTTTTTTTATACACAAGGGCTTTTTCAACCCTCTTCTCTGTGCCGGCCTCCTTATAGGGCCGAGGGTAACAGAATAATATTCTGTTACCGGTAACAAAATAGCCCTGTCTTATATACATATATATATATAGAGAGAGAGAGTGGGTCTATTCTAATAATACCCCTTAAGACCTTATTCTGCTAAAAAAAAGGCTTATTCTGCTAACACACCTCCCACCTGCGCTCGGTCAAACCCTACCCCCGGGGCAACTCCCGCACCACCCCCGCCCACTCCCCCACCTACCCACCTTCTTCTCCCCTACGGTGCACATCCCTACTCCCCACGCCCTCGCCTCACCTTCCCCCCGCGGCCACCTCCTACCTCTCCCACCGCGCCGGCCCGCCCAGCCCCGCCGGCATCCTCCCG
>NC_041381.1:365903073-365914450 GCF_002162155.2 Triticum dicoccoides | reverse complement strand
GACCCCCTCCCTCCCACCTACCCTCCACCTTTCAATGCCGGTGCTGGTCAAGCGCCCGTCCAACTCCCTCCATTGACGGATCCCCCATAGCCACTTCCTTCCTCTACGCGCGCCGCTCTGGGTCGCGGCCACCGCGTTCCACCATCAATAGCACAGGAGCAGCACGGCCCCTCCCTCCTCACGGATCCGCGCCCTCCCATGCGTGGTGGCCGGATGGCAGGGCCGACGAGGTCCTGCATGTCAGAGACGGGAAGGAGCGGCTCCCGCGGCCTCCTCTGCCAACCATCATGGGCGGATCCGTCGATCCTGTGACCTCCTCTGTCGTCGGACTCGCCGGTCCATGGCCCCCCCTCCCCTCTATTTCCTCTCCTAGATGGGAGCACCGGGCATCACCACCCCCTGCCGGATCCATGAGATTTGGCCGGAACCACCGCCATCGGCCACCGAAAGTGGATCCTGCAGCCCCGTCCAACTCTCCCTCCTACTGTCAGGCGCCCATCATGGGCGACCTCCTAACGGCACGACTTCGCCTCCACCTACATCCCTCCCGTCCCAATCGGAGGTAGCGGCGGGGCTCCCTGCACTGACTGCATTCAGCGTGCAGTTATACCCACGGGGACGTGCAACTCAACCAACAGGAGCGTGCAGTTGAGTAACCACGGTGCTGCTGTCGACCACCCCCCGTTCGTGCAGTTCTGCCGATGGCCGATGTAGTTCGACCACCCCCCGTTCGTGCAATTAGTTTGGCTATGAGAATTGTGTGTATTTTCATTTTTCTCACAGGCGCAGCTCCCTTTTCTTTTTCATGCTAGTCAATTTTCTCATGAGTGCAGTCCAGTCGTCCCCAGCTTGCACAGCGCCGGGGCATGCGATGCAGTTTGGTGCGCGTGGCCTTGCAGTTGGCTTTTGGATTTGCAAGTTGACGCCTTGTGCGCTTCACCGACGAGGTGCAGCCTCAGTTCTTCTCAACCAGTGATGAAGTCCCGCTGGGTTAAAAAAAGCTGCTGAATTTTATGTTAATTGTGTGTACAACCTGTGTAAAAGAATTGCAAGGCCAAGTTTGTTATGAAAAATTATGCTTACATGCGGTTTAGTGTAAAATCCTATGTGGTTCTCTTGGTAAAACCAGAAAAAAAGAGAACAACTCAGAAAGAAGTCCACTTCATTTAGAAAGTACTCCTAGTCACTAGGTTTTGCCACGGGGTTTACTTTCACCAACAAAAATGAAGTTCTCTAGTGTTAACCATGGGGTTCACTAACTTTGACCATGTGGTCCACATAAGCTAAAGAAGTTAAGGAAAAGACAGAAAAGTCATGCGGTCACTAACTTTGACCATGTGGAACACATAAGCTAAAGAAGTTAAGAAAAAGACAAAAAAAGTCATGCGATTCACTCATAGAAAAAATGTTGTCCTTATTTCTCGATATTGCAGTACGGTTTTCATCTCATGTAGTGCCGTTGCTCATCTAATGCGGTTTGGTTCATCTGAATTGAAAATAAAAATACACAAAAATAACAACTTTAAAAAGAAATCATGCAATTCTCTTGCCTGTCTGATGCAGTGCGGATTTCAGTCCGAAGCACTACGTTCTTTCGTCGTTCATAAAAAAATGACAACAAAAAAGCTCACAAAAAAGCTCATCTCAGAAAAATTACCCCCGATAAGACAAATCATGAAGTTCGCTTGACTGTCTGATGCAGTGCGGTTTTCTGTTCGAAGCAGTGCGTTCTTCTGTCTGATGCAGTACACACGTCAGTTTTGGTGTCGCGAAAAATAGAGTATCCGCATTTTAGTAATTTTAAAACGGCTCTTAATCCGTAAGGAATTAGAGAGCGTGTTCTACATGAAAAAATTGCGCGTCGTCGTTATCTTTCCGACTCTGTATCATTTGCACCATTCCGGCGAGCGGTTTGGAAAAATTTACGAAAAAAGGCCACTGCCACTCTACGTTTGTCGCACGATTTTCAAAATTAACTAAAAACCGTAAGGAATCTCAAGAACATTTCAACATATGAAAGTTGCGCCTCATCCGTAGCTTTCCAACGGAGTATCACACGCCTCGTGTCTATAAACAGTTCATGTCGGGGATATACCCCACGGTGTAGCCCGGCTAGAAGTATAACCCGGCCGGACATGGCGACTCGCTAATGACCCACCCTGGCTGGACGACACACTAAGTGACCCGCCCGATCCTGGCGACTTATGGGTGACCCGGCAAGCGGATCAGAGGAGAGAAAAGACCCAGGGGCCCAGGAGGCTCAAGGCCCAGAAGGCCGGCTTACGTTATGGTAGGCCGGCTTAAGAGGAAAGGCGTGAGGAATATCTTCCTTAAAAGGAATCAAGACCCGGACTTGTATCCGGCTTGTAGTAGAAGATAGGCTAGTCCTAATCCTATTTGGACTCCACATGTAACCCGCCCCTCTAACTTATATAAGGAGGGGCAGGGCACCCTAAAGAGGGACAAGCAACAAGCAATAATCTCTAGGGCTAGACACAATTAGGAGAGCCGGTTTACGGCGACTCCCCCATGAGCATAATGAGACCTAGCCTCAAACAACATGTAGGGCTATTACCGGATGATGTTTCCCGGGGACCGAAGCTGTCTAAATCCTTGTCTTATGTGTTGCATCTCTCGATTCCGCTCAACCCCTCTCAAGCTAACACATAGATGCGTTGGCCTCACGATTAAGTCCTCACACTAAGGACATCTGACGTGTTAATTCCATGACAGTTGGCGCCCACCATGGGGCCTGCACACAGTGGTGTTGAGTTCTTGGAGGGATCTCTCTATCGAGGAGCTCGCGATTAATCTGATGAAAAAATGGCTCAAGAAGATACGGAAAGATCGCACGGGGAGAACCGGCAATAGGACAGAGCCTGCAATTCATCGTTTTGTGATCAAAGATCATGATTAGCCTGGAGTTGGCATGTAGTACAAGATTGGATCAAGATCGAGAGGGATCAAGAGGATTAGGGTTGCGTTGGTTGTCGGTTGAGCCGCCGCAAGCCGTCGACACCGATTGGATTTTCCGCTACAGCCGTTACCGCAAGCTGCGTGAGACTAACAAAAATTTTCTATCTCTGGGCATTGCCATGTCCGTTCCCAGTTCTTCTTTGCTCGCAACAGCCAAAGGCAGACAGCCCGCGTACGCCTAATCATCTACTTGCAGTTTAGTCAAAGCGAGTCCGAAGACTACTCATGTTCTGACATCTCCAAATCAGTTTTTTAAATCTCTGTTTGCTACACGGAGAAGCAAACCTTTCAAGGGACAAAATTCTTAGGCCATCATTACCATAAATTGATCTCACACAAGGCTTTCCATGTGGTTTTGCTCACCAACGGTTGCTCCTTGATCCACGCCAACACACAAGAGAGTCAATTGGCAGAGCACGCGCCTGAAAGGCTTCTACATGAGCGTGGACTAGAAGTCAACCGCTACGGCCTCGTTTCCACTTCGGGCTGCCCGCTCTAAACCGGCTTGGCGCCTATGCTGCGGCTGCCTACGAGTCGCCGAGCAACTCCGGTGTCGCAGTCGCCTCTGCTTCGACCTGTTTCCACGGCCATCTCCGTGCCGAGCCGCTCCCGTCTCTACGGCCGCAAGCCGCCGCCCCGCCTTTCCCTGCTGGGCCTCGCCTCCATCCATGGTTGCACCGGGTGCCGTCGCACCTCGCCGAGCCGGATGGCTAACACGGTCGCCGCAAGCACCCTCCGCCGGCTGCGTCGAGGCGCCTCTGCCTCTGCGAGACGCGGTTTTCGCCTCATCCGGCCTCTTCCACCTGTCGCTACGGCCTTGAGCTGCTGTTTCGCACCGCTCCGATCTTCTGTTAACACGTCCGCCGTCGTCAAAGTCGCCTTCACTGGGTCACCACGTCCGCCGCATGTCGCTGCAGTTCTAAAGCCGCCGCCATCAGGCCTAACCCGGTCTCTGCCTTGGCCTCGCACCGCCCTCGCCGGAGCAGGTGTTGAGCCGCTGCTGCCGCCTCTGTGACCTCACCGAGGTGACCTCCGTCTGTATGCCCCTGCCGTAAGGGCCGCCGTACTTGTCTCCGATGCGGGCTCGCCAGGGCCCTCTGAGCCGCCAGCGCCTCTCCGCTGTCGCGACCGCGCCGCTTTGAGTCGCCCTCCTTCTAGCGCCAAGCCGCTCCCGCCTCACTTAGCCGCCATCGCAGCGACCCCGCCGTCGCCAAAGTACATTTTACCAGCTGCCTGCCACACCGTTGGTTGCCTCGGCGGGTCTGGGTACCTGATGAAGGAGAAGTAAATGGCACCACATACCCATATGAAGATGTACAAAAATCAACAGATGGTTGACAAAAAACCCGGAGGAAGTACTAGCACGCTAGCTGTATTTTGACTAGAGAGTCATTTGACCAATCTATAAGGACATCTCCCGTCCAAATACATCAGGTGATATTAGTCTGGTCTATTTTTTATTACATATTAAATTCTTTTAAAGAACTACTGTACTTTACGTATTTTTCTGTATGCAGGGACAATGATTTATTATAAGGGTGGAGTCATGCTATGCCTATGAAATATGCGTTAGCATCATCATGCACAGGCCTCCGCGCCCGCTTGCTGTTAAACGCGTGCGTGCAAGCCGTCACCCGTGCAGTTCAATCCACATCAACTCGCCAAGACCGCGTCCGCGATTGATTTGCCGCCCGTCCGCACCGGCTTACAACGCTGTGGCCATCTCTCGCAACCGCGCCAGCTTACAATGCCATGGCCGTCTCTCGCGACCGCGAAGGCTTACAACGCCGTGGCCGTCTCTCGCGACCACGCTGGCTTAAAATAAGGAGTACGACTCACCCGTCCGCACCGGCTTACAAACGCTGCGGCTGATTCATCTGTCTGCACCCACGGCCGACTCACCCGTGAGTGATTTCAACCTAACCTAGTGATCATCAACTTCATGGTGGATTATTTCTGGCCTGACACATCAGGTGATATCCATTTTAAATATATTTTATTGGCACATATTATTTTTGTCAAAGAGCAGTCTATCTTTGCCTTGGTCTGCAATATTGTTGATGTAGGACAATTGTTCACTACATCAAAACGACGTGGTTGACTCGCATGCGCCGGTTTACAGCACCGCGGCCGATTCATCCGTCTGAGCTGCCTCTGATGCGGCGGTCGTCTTTACCGACCATCTCTCGCGGCCTGGTCTACATCAACACACCGGGCCACCCTTTTCTAGATGAGCTATTTATTGAGTATGAGTAAGTCACTACTTGGGAAGCCCGGTTTTTTCTTCCAACAAATTGGAGGCAAATTATCATGTATTATCAGCCGTCGTCTGCACTAGATGGCTCAATGGGCAGGCGCACAAGTCGCCGCCACTATGGTTTGGTTAACTTCAAACGGCCAGTTGGAAGGAACCATTGGCCGAGTTGCTGACACGGCTCATACGGGATCATTTATAACCCGCCACAGTCACCTCAACCTTCTGTGGATTCATATCGCGTTATCAACGCCAATGATATACGCCTTCTGCTATGGTCAAATATGGAGAATTTCAAGCCAACTCTTCGAGTCATCTTGAGACTCGGGGGCTACAATGGTATGGCTCAGCAAAATTACCCGGTTTCAAAGAATTGAAGAACTCCGGGTCATTGAAGGGAAGATAACCCGGCCCTGGAGGCTACTGCTTTATTGGCAAATATTTAAAAGCTGTCAAAAAAAATTCGGCTCAAAATGAAGATTCTGGTTTAAAATACAGCTCAAGAGACATCTCTCTCCCGCAAAGCTTTGAAGCTCTCAAAACCGGTTCAACATCCGGCTCAAGGTAAATTTGTCCCTTACAAAGCTTTGAGGATCTCAATATCCAGTTTAAGAATTTCCGGTTCAAAAAGAATTAATCTCTCGCAAGTTCGAGATCTCACACAAATTAATGGTTACCAAAGAGAACTTGCTGCCATGATGCACGGTTCAAAACATGGGTATCCTGCCTTACGGCTTATCTTATATGGTCACTTGGGGGCTTCCTGTTCAAACATAGGTCATATTTCGAACCAAAGAGAACATAGCTGTCGATACCCTTTTGATTAGCAAACTGCTGAACCTACTTGGGGGCTTCTTGATCGTATCCGAATCACAGCTCAACCCCTTTGGGAATCGACGTGGATCGTATTCGAATCAGCATCGCTAAACAACTCTTAAGGTCAGTTGGGGGCTTCCTATTCAAACATGGGTCATATTCGAACCAAAGACAACATAGTTGTCGATACCCACTTTGATCGGCATCGCCAACGCCACTGGGGGCTATATGATCGTATTCGAATCTTAGCTTAACCCCTTTGGAACGGTTTACTGATCGTATTCGAATCAGAAGCCTTAAAAATTGTATCTATTTTTATACAATCGCAAGTATTTGAGTTGTCACAAATATCATATGTGCCGACTCTTATAGAGTTGAGTTATCAACTTCACTGTCCGGGTCACATAAACCGGCGGTATCATTCAAAGGATCATAGGGATCTTGTGATCTACTTGTGTGCAGGATAAGACTATATTTGGGTGGTTACCCGCCCTGGCTTTTGACATTAAGTCGCCAGGGCATATGTTGTTTAAACTCTGTGCAGGATCTACAGAGCTATGGCTTATATAAATGATCAAGTTCAAGCCCATCATCAAAGATTGAAATTGATGTCTCAAAAGGGTTATTAATTCTTGATTTTCTCAAAGGCTATACGCCACCGGGTTACAATGAATGCGCATCGGCCAAGAGCCGCCAGGTATTTAAACTCCGGATTTACTTGTCAACCGATGAGGTATTCAAATCTTTAATAGCCAAAACTGGTTGGATTTTCATGATGATATTGAATGATTGAGGCTTTCATACCGGATTATATTGTTCAAATCTTAAATAGCCAACATGGCTGGATTTCTACTGTGATTATCAATAACCAGTGCTATGATTGAGGTTTTCAAAGTCGCTTCAGCGCAATGGCTATTATTTTATCAATAGATATGATTTATTCTACAATGAAAGGAATTGTCCTGAGTCGCTGCATGCTTACGACCCGGCACTTGAGGGCTACATTATTCAAATTGAGATTACATCGAATATACAAGTCCCATGTCACTGCCAGCATGCACCATGGCACTTGGGGGCTAATGCAAAGTCAATTTTTGCTCAACTTATTGAAGACCCGACTCATCACATTTTAAATGAGCCGGCCCTTGGGGGCTACCAATTGCTCCTATCGAAAATTCAAGGTACACAAGCCTCAATCCAGTACATTAAGAGATCCACTACTCAGTTGGTAAAGTACAAAACTCTTAACCTTATGGACGTGGGTTCAAGCCCCATGGTGGAGATTACATCATATGATGTTATTATTAATGAATTATTTACAAAGTCCCTGCTCATTATTGCATAATGACCCGACCCTTGGGGGCTACACTGGTTGAAATTTTTATGAGCATAAGGCAATTACAAGTCCCAGGTTTCTGCAAGCATGACAACCCAGCACTTGGGGGCTACATATGTGGAATATTCAGTTTATGACTAATGATTGAGATGAATAACTCGGATTTCTTCAAGGTTGCAACACTTATATTGAAGCAAGTCTTAAGTTATCACTATGTTCTCCTCTTAAGACTTGGGGGCTACAGGTATTATGCATATAAAGAAGGAACATCTTCAAATTCTCAGCTTTGAGTAAACTAGGAAGATCAATTACATGACCCGGTGTCAACAACAATTATGCCTCGACATCATCATTCTTTTATAACCCGGTGATTTTGGAAATTATAACTCGGCAAGATCTACATCTTTAAGCCGGTTGAAAATCGGATGAGTATTTCAAGACATATATTTTTTAAGCCGGCGCTTTGGAAGCCGACTCAAATGGATTATTTGTTCACAATATTTTTTGTACAAGCAAATTGATTGTGAAGCTGGTCTATTGACCCGGATTTTCTAGAAGAAGGAAATGACAAGGACTTAAGGATGTTCAGGTGCCGGTTTACAAGAATTATTAACCCGGAGCACAACCTGTCAAATTTGTTCTTGTGTTTATTTTGCAGCATAAGTTTACCATGGATAAATCCAAGCTAAACTTGGGGGCTAATGTCGGGGATATACCCCACGGTGTAACCCGGCTGGAAGTATAACCCGGTCGGACTTGGCGACTCGCTAATGACCCACCCTGGCTGGAAGACACACTAAGTGCCCCCCCCCCGATCCTGGCGACTTATGGGTGACCTGGCAAGCGGATCAGAGGAGCGACAAGACCCAGGGGCCGAGGAGGCTCAAGGCCCAGAAGGCCGGCTTACGTTATGGTAGGCCGGCTTAAGAGGAAAGGCGTGAGGAATATCTTCCTTAAAAGGAATCAAGACCCGGACTTGTATCCGACTTGTAGTAGAAGATAGGCTAGTCCTAATCCTATTTGGACTCCACATGTAACCCGCCCCTCTAACTTATATAAGGAGGAGCAGGGCACCCTAAAGAGGGATAAGCAACAAGCAATAATCTCTAGGGCTAGACACAATTAGGAGAGCCGGTTTACGGCGACTCCCAATGAGCATAATGAGACCTAGCCTCAAACAGCATGTAGGGCTATTACCGGATGATGTTTCCCGGGGCCCGAAGCTGTCTAAATCCTTGTCTTGTGTATTGCGTCTCTCGATTCCGCTCAACCCCTCTCAATCTACCACATAGATGCGTTGGCCTCACGATTAAGTCATCACACTAAGGACATCTGACGTGTTAATTCCATGACAGTTCAAAAACTAGAGCGAAAACAGTACCGGAAATTTATTTTTTTTTAAAACAGAGTTCCGCGATTTAGTAAATTTGTAACTACTCTTAAACCGTAACGAATTAGAGAAAATGATAGATATGAAAAAGGTGCACCTCGACGATATCTTTTCAACGGTGTATCATTTGCTTCATTTCGATGAGCGGTTTAGAAAAAAAGACGAAAAAACGCTCGCTGCCGCACGTCGTACGCTGCACCATTTTCAAAACTGCTCTTAAACCGCGAGGAATCTCGAAAAGTGTTCAACATGGCGAGGTAGCGCCTAATTCATAGCTTTTCAACGGTATATTACATGCCTCGTTTGGATAAACGGTTAAAAAACTAGAGCAAAAAAGGTACCAAAAAACAGAGCGTGCAGTTTTTTTGCGACGGGAAGTTCACTCGCCTCAGTACTGCAGCACACTTAGTTCAGACAATTACGTGCACTTGCATTGAGCGTGCAGAATAGACCGTCTCTCTCTCTCTCCATATATATAGGGTCGCGCTATTCGCCACCCTGGGTGAGGAATAGTTATTGTTCACCCCCCCTCTATTTTAACATCAATGTGTCGTAATTTTACGTTTCGTAAATTTTGTCTTATTTCAGACATAAAAAGAGAACGTAAGAAAATATATAATTGCCGTAAAAAATATTTTATATTATGTAAATTACAAATGTAAAAACATTGTGTAAAATGTACATAAATGTATTTTTTCTGGTATTCTTACCTTTTTTATGCCAAATTTTACACAATGAATCAATATGACTGTAATTATTTATATTTGAAATATAATTTACTTATGAAATTATCGTAAGATTAGCCTGGGTGAAGAGTAACTTTTTCTGCACCCTGAGTGATGAATAGTAACAATATATATATATATATATATATATTCTAATTTTGGGATTAGAATAAGTATTTGGATCACGGCGTCCCTGTATAGGCCCGATCAGTCTTTCCCGAGATCCACAGAAAATCAACTGCGCCGGCGCGTCCCGATCCCAGAATCCCCACGGTGACGCGGATCCACCCCCAACCCACCTCCAGCCCCCGGCTCCGGCGACGCCCCTCTCGCCGACGACCCTGCCGGCCCGACGCGCCTCTCGCGGCCGCCGCCCCAGCCCCGGCGCGCCTCTCGCGGACGCCGCCCCAGCCCCGGCGCGCCTCCCGGCGCCGGGCCCCATCCCCAGCGCACCTCTTTCCATTCCCAAATCGCCTCCCGCCGCCGCCCTCGATCCCCACCACACCCCCACCGCCGCACATCCGCCGGCCACTACATACCCTGGCTCGGCTGCACACGACCGGGATCCCCCATCTCCCAGCTAACCTTGCAGCTGCACACCTCCTCGCTCGTCCTAAGGTGCCGGTCGTTCGATCCACTCCACTGGTGTGCACGCCTCGACACAGCCGGCGAGAGCCACTACTCCTTGCGCTGCTCTTTTCTCCAAGTTCGTGTAGCTCTGATTTCTTCGTGTTCTATTGCAGGTTGGGCGTTATGTGAACTGCGGACGGATCAGTGGTTGGACCAGCAGCAGTTTACTGTACCAACGCGGTTGATCCCACCTGGCACACGTTCGCCTCTGTCGACGGCGGTCAGCACCTAGCTTCTGTTGCTTCCACGGCAACTGCTCATGCGCACCTCGAACGCATAACGAGTTGTCCCCTGGTTCTTCTTCTGCTCATGGAGTTGGAGCGTGCTGCAACTTCCTTTCATTTCTGAAACTCATATCCCTCCAATTTAGTCCACGTATTATTCTTGTAGGTAGATTTGAACAATCTAAAACTGGAAAAAGAATGCGTCAGTATAGCTACTCATTAGAAAATGGTCAAGTGTATGTTGCTTTTGTGGTTTTTGTGTGTGCTCGTATTTGCATAATTTACCTCAAATGAAAATTCAGTTACTTGTGTACCTATGTCGACAACATGACAAATTTTCTCACCACCATCTAGTTTTGCTAAAATGAGTTTGTTTGTCTTACCTTATATATATGTGAAGAAAATTGACGGCAGCAAATTTCTCCTGAAAATAAGTTCAAATAAAAACATGGGAGAAGGTCACATATGTGTACCAGGAAAATGTTTGCGCAAAAATGCAGAAGACTTTACTATCCATGAGTTTGTGTACATGCTCCTTTTTTGTGGCTGCTGCAGGCTGCAAGACCTGTCGTCGTCATCCCCACTTAGCCCATGTCATGAAGCTTCGCTCCCCTACTACTGCTACACGTAAGTGCTCGTCTGCAATTTGGCACGAAGTTGAACAACTTTAGCTAGAGTTCAGATAACTGAATGGCAGAGGTTGCTCTAGAACTACAGTAGTATACTTCAGAGTTCAGAGTGCAGATAATTAAATGTTCATACAGTCAAATCTGTTGGCCTCGTGATTATATGAAGATATTCAGAATCAGAAGTTCAAAAGAAGAGTTCCATAAAAGTCAAAATCAAGAAAGAGCACTATGAAGTATAATTACTAATAAGACTAGTGTGTCTGGTGCGTGCGTCCGGACTGTGATGTATCCTGTGTGTGTGCTCGTGCGTTTGCATGTGTGTTGTGAGCTCACATGTGTGCACTCAGGTTTTTTTTTCTTTTGTTGAGCATTCGTGTGTGCTCTTGTGTGTGTGTGT
>NC_041381.1:365900575-365903063 GCF_002162155.2 Triticum dicoccoides | reverse complement strand
TAATAGATCAGGAAGTCTGGAAAATACAAATGAAAATGTACGAAAACCTAACATGGGGTGGTTCGCCATAAAAAAAGTTCAGGGGCATTCCTGACACGAATTTTTTTCAATAAAAGGATTAATTCAAAATTTATGAAAAAAATCAAATTTATTTTCCTATACTAAAGCAAAAAAAAACAAGACGTTCAAATTAAAAAAATAGACCAGTTCAATATTTATAGAAAAAGAATTTTCCCGTTTCTAAAAAATTGAGAAGTTCAGATTAAATTAACATAGCAATTAAATGATTACTAAAAACTTAGATTTGTAACCGCTACTAAAGAAAAAAAAATAGATGTTCAAAATAAAAACGAAGCAGTGACAAATTCATGTAAAATGGATTTTCATAATTTTTAAAAAACCTATAAATTCGAATTGAATAACCAAAGCAGTTCGATATTTGCTAGAAAAACTCGTATTTTCCGGTACTAAAGAAAAAAAAAATGAGAAGTTCAAATAAAAAGCCGGAGCAGTCGAATAAATATTAAAAAAAAAGGATATTCCCTGTTTCTTAAAAAATCTAGAAGTTCAAATTTAAAAAGTTGATCATTTCAAAATTTATATTAAAAATGGACTTTCCCATTTCTAGAAAACCTAGGGGTTCAAATTTAGAAGGCGAAGAAGTCCAACGTTTATTACAAACCCAAGAAGGCCAAACTAAAAAAAATGAAGCATTTCAACACAAATTTATATAAAAAGGGACTTTCTCCCTTTAAAAAACCCCTAGAAGTTCAAATCTAAAACACTGAGCGGCTTGATGTTATTAAAAGACTAGGATTCTTTTCTGTTACTAAAAGAAATAAAACCATTTTTTTATGTTTTTGTATGTTATTAAAAGACAAGGATTTTATAAGATGGTCGTGTGTTGGTGTGTTCGGTTTGCTTGTGCTATGGATACGCTTTTCCATTATTTTTGAAATAATTCAGAAGTTCTTACATACAAAATACAGAAGTTCAAAAATAAATTTTTGTAGCAAAATTCACATGCGAAAAATATGCTCAGATTTGTTGCAAGAAGGTCACGTGCACCTCCGTTCACAGTTTAGAATTTATATTGCGGGACGTCTGACCTCCAATTACATGTTTTAAAATTGCAAAAAGTGATGTCCGACCTTCAATAGCGCGTGATATCGACGTACACACAAGAATGTGACCGAAGTTTATAGTGAAAACAACGAGAAGTTCAAGTACTGCAAGGAACTCATTTCAGGTGAGAATAAAAGTATAGAAAAATAAAAGCTTAAAAGGTTTGTTGAAAGAAGTTCAAGTGCTCTGTCCGGAGAAGTTCAAAAATTCTTGCGAGAGAGGTTCACCTTGTATTTCCATGTTCGATTTTTTCCGTATAAAAATCGAATACAATTCTTTACTCAAAAATATAAAAAGGTGAAGTTCAAATTGAAATAACAGAGAAGTTCGGAGTTTATTAAAACCTAGGATTTACCTGTTCAAAAAATTAAAAAACACAACGCCATTTTTTGCACTTTTAAAAACAACTCATAAACGAAAAAAATGGTTGCTAGAAGTTCAAGTGCTCGGCAAGGAAAATTTTTAAAAATTCTTGTGAGAGAGGTTCATCATGTATTTAGATGTCCAAAATACATAAAAAATATGTTGTTTTTGTGTTTTAAAATAATTCTCTCAAACCAGAGAGAAGTTCAAAGTGATAACAACCGAAAGTTCACGTCCTACATGGTGTGTATTTCATATAAGAAATATACAATAAAGTGAAACAGAGTGAAGTTCAAACAGACATGCCCCAGAAGTTCAATTACTTCACGTAGTGCAAAAAACACCACGTAAAAAAATCACCACGTCAAAAACAGAGTGAAGTTCGAATAGACACGTCCTAGAAGTTCAACTACTTCACGCAGTGCAAAAAACAACACGTTAAAAACAGTGTGAAGTTCGAACAGACATGCACGAGAAGTTCAACTACTTCACGCAGTGTATTTCCATTTGCGATGAAGGCAGAAATCACGATCTCTTCATTTTCTAATTTACTTCAAAACAGTAGGAAATCATTTGTGTAAGTTCAAGTCCTTCATCGGAGAATGTTCAAAAAAATATTGTGAGAGAGATTTGTACAAAAGAAATATCATTTGTGTGACATTGACGAATGTATGAGAAAATTACAAAACGAAAATACGTCACGGAAGTTCAACGTGAAAACAACTGGAAGTTCAACTACTACATGGAATGAATTTCAAATGAAAAACTTTTAAAACCGTTGCGAGTATGAAAAAGTGATCAACACGGGAAAGTTGCGTGTCTACAACAGCTTTCCATCGGTATATCACTTCCTTAATTCCGGTGAGTGTTCCGGTGCGTGGATGGAGAGCCACGGGCAAAAAAAAAAAACACGTGAAAAAACAAAGTGAAGTTCAAGGTTTCATACCGAGAAGTTCAGGTACTTCACGCGATGCATTTTTCACGAATCTGTTTCGCGATA
>NC_041381.1:365899040-365900298 GCF_002162155.2 Triticum dicoccoides | reverse complement strand
TCTACATGAAAAAGTACCGCATTTTCATAAGCTTTCCAACGCCATATCATGTGCCTCAATTGGTTTAGCCGTTTAGAAATGAAATCGAAAATACGAACTCGGCTGTTCGGTTTGTGAAATTTTACGATTTTCTAAATTACTCTTTAACCGTAGGGAATTAGAGAAAACTTTCAACATGTGGATGGAGCGGTTTTGCATCAGCTTTCCAAAGCCATATTACTTGCCTCATACTGATAAACGGTTTAGAAATGCGATCGAAATTACGATTCACGGTTTTTGTGTGAAGAAAAAACGGTTTTCAAAACTGCTCTTAAACCGCTTACATTTTGCGAAAAATTTAACTTGGGTCATGGTACTCGTGTCCATAGCTTTCCAAGGGTATATAGCAAGCCCTATTTGGGCAATGTTGCGGGAAGTTCAACCTAGCACAGGGGGAAGTTCAGGTCGAACAACTCAGGCAGTAAAATCGCAAAAAACGCGAGTTCTTCACGACCCGAGTGCAAAATCCACCTTGAGTGAGATTCCTATCTAAAACGAGTATTTAGTTGCTAAAAATTGTTTGAAGATTACACTTACATCACATGGAACACGACTAACCAGAAAAACTCGCGGTAGAAGGCACGATTGCGAAGATAGCCCGAAGGTCGGGTTCGTACAGAGAGAAGTTCAGGCGCGCGTACAAACAAAAATACGTCACAGAAGTTCAACGTGAAAACAACATGAAGTTCAACTACTACGCTGAATGAATTTCAGATGAAAAACTTTTAAAATCGCTGCGAGTATGAAAAAATGATCAACACGGGAAAGTTGTGTGTTTACAACAGCTTTCCATCGGTATATCACTTGCTCAATTCCGGTGCGTGGATGGAGAGCTAGGAGCAGTGGATAGAGATATACGAGCAAAAAAAAAGCACGTGGAAAACAGAGTGAAGTTCAAGTACACGTGTCGAGAAGTTCAGGTTCTTCACGCGGTGCATTTTCGAAGAATCAGTTTCGTGATAAAGGCAGAACGAATGATCTCGCCATTTTCGCAATTACTTGAAAACGGCTAGGAATCAAAGAAAACCATCAACATGAAAAAGTTTCGCATTTTCCATAGCTTTTCAGCGGTATATTATTTGCCCCATTCCGATAAAGTATGTAGAAACTATGCCAAAAATACGTTTTAGCCACTTTCCAATTTGACTTAAAACTGTAAATAATTATGAGAAACAATATATACAAAAAAGTTTCGCATTTGCTCAAGCTTTCCAACCTC
>NC_041381.1:365896545-365897957 GCF_002162155.2 Triticum dicoccoides | reverse complement strand
AATAGTTATTCTGATCACAACATCGCTATATAGGCGCGATGTGATGTTCGTGAGATCGCAAACAGAGGAAAAACTGGCCCGTTGTGCACACCCCTGACGGCCCACTACCACACCCACGACTTCTCCTCTCCCTTGACGACGCCTCACCATCCCCTGATCCCCATCGACCAAACCACCGCGCCGCCCTCCCTTGCCTGCCGCGCCGCGCCGCCCTGCCCGCCGGCATCTCATAGCCCCTCGCCGGTCTCGCGCTGCCGCCCATCGGCTAACCCCCACCGCCGCCCATCGGCGATGCTCTCCGCGCCGCCGTCCCAAATCTCCGCCGCCCACAGGCCTTGAGTGCCGCCGCGAGCCGTGGATCCGAGGCGCCGACGCCTAGCTGTGGATGCCGCCCACCGCCGCCAGAGTCCCCGACTGAAGACGAGCAAGCCTGCACACCCTCACTCACGTAGCCTCCTCCTGATGGGGATCCACCGTCATGGCGCTCATGTCGTTCGGCATCGCCACCTCCGACCGTTCAACAACGGCGCTCCTGGATGTTCACCACATTAGCGCCCAAATCCCAGCCATCCAAGCGTCTCCGACACAACTCGACCCCTCTCCGCCCCTGCATCACCTCCTCCGCTGGCGTTGAAGCCATCGTCGGCCCTGTGGAACAAACGCCGACGCCGCCCTCCAAGAATCCAAGCCGCCGCCTGCCACCAAGATCCTACGCCGCCACTAGTGGCTCCTCCCAAACCCAACGCTCTGCACCCCCATCTCCTCCACGTCCTGGCCCGGCTCCATGCTTCGGACCTGGAGAGGAGGTGGCTGGCCCGGCTCCATGCTTCGGACCTGGAGAGGAGGTGGCTGGCCCGGCTCCATGCTTCGAACCTGGAGAGGAGGTGGCTGGCTCACACCTAGAACGAGGATGGTGCTGGCCCGGCTCCATGCTTCGGACCTGGAGAGGAGGTGGCTGGCTCACACCTAGGACGGCTTCGCGTCAGTCCAACTACACTGCTAGTCCCTGTCCAGGTTCTGCCATTTCTGTGCATCCACTCCTGTGATTGCTGCATCTAGAGTGAATGGCTAGTCCCCTAGTCCCCTGTTTCTTTGGATAAATTTTTTGTACAAGTTTCGTGAAAGTTGTGCTGATTTGATGCCCTCAACTGTTTGTGGTTATGTCTCTGATAACTAACAACAGCTTTCGTCCTTTGCCCAAATTTTTGTGAGCAACAAATATTCATACATGTGCATTATATTATATCAGTTCTTGTGGGAATACCTCTACAGCAAGTTCGTTTTTGCATCTCTTTCACTAAAAAATCATATTGTACAATTCTAGTGTATCTTCTTGAAGTTCATATTGTCAAGACCTCGAAGCTCACATAATATAGTTCAGGGTAGTTCAGAAGTTTGGATGACTCATGTCT
>NC_041381.1:365893783-365894987 GCF_002162155.2 Triticum dicoccoides | reverse complement strand
AGTTGAAATTAAAAAAAGCAATTCAAAAGTTTCTAAAAATAGGATTTACCCCATTTCTAAAAAGCCTATAAGTTCAAATTAAATTTACAAAGTGGTTCAACATGTGCATAATTAAAAATGAGGAAGTCCAGCCTTATCCTTGTGAAGGTTCACTGTGTGCCAATTGCAGAAATTCACAAATTTCAAAAAAGATATATTTCAGTTGTGTGTGCCGTGTGTGTGGGGTGTACTAAAAACGTTTTGTGGGTGAGAAGTTCATAGTTTCTGTCGCTGATAGTTCAAAAAATCGCTTTTGAAAAAATAGAACACCTTGGGTGTCCAAGAAAAGAGAGTTGAACACATGAAAAAAAATCAATTGACAAGTGAACCGTGTGAATCCAGGGTTTTATAAAAAATGTTCCATTGTAAAACATTATCTAACTAAAGTGAACAGTAAAAAATATATGAGAAAAGGCAAAAATTGAACATCTGTTTCAAAAAATAGAAGTTCAAAATTAAAATAGTGGAGAAGTTCTTTATTAATTATAAAACTAGGATTTTCACCTTTATTAAAAAAACCAAGAAGTTCAAATAAAAAAGCAAATTGGTTCAAAAATTATAAAAAAATGACATTTTCCCCATTTCAAGAAAAAAAACTAGAGGTTCAATATTTATTACATTATCAAGAAGGTCAAATTGAAAAAACCGAGCAGTTCAAAAAGTTTA
This sequence comes from Triticum dicoccoides, assembly GCF_002162155.2. Taxonomy (NCBI): domain Eukaryota; kingdom Viridiplantae; phylum Streptophyta; class Magnoliopsida; order Poales; family Poaceae; genus Triticum; species Triticum dicoccoides. The sequence continues at coordinate 365,894,282 of NC_041381.1, read as the reverse complement.
TAAAACAGATTTTCCTTCTTTTAAAAATAAGAACTAGAAGTTCAACTTTAAATAATTCAGTAGTTCAATATTTATTACATATAGGACTTTTCCCGTTACTAATGAATGACACCGAGAAGTCCAAACTTAAAAAAATATGAAGTTGTTTAATGTTCATATAAACTCAAATTTTCCCAAATGTTAAAGATTAAAACCAAGAAGTTCAATTTCGAAAAACAGAGTAGTTCAATGTATATAAAAAACTCAGGTTTTTGAGTTTCTAAATAATAAAACCAAGAAGTTCAATTGGAAAAAGCAGAGTAGTTTGATATTGATTTGAAAATCGGATTTTTCTAGTTACTAAAGAATAAAACCAATAAGTTCAACTTGAAATAACGAAGAAGTTGGATGTTCATAAAAAACCCTCCATTTTTCACATTTCTAAAAAAACACAATGAAGTTCAAATAAAAAAGTAAAGCGGTTCAATGTCTATAAAAAACTTAGATATTTTTGTATAAT
>NC_041381.1:365891943-365893661 GCF_002162155.2 Triticum dicoccoides | reverse complement strand
GAGAGAAGTTCTGATTGATAACTGTCAGAAGTTCACATACTAAACGGTGTACATTTTGTATTAAAAAGAACGAAAATGCAAAGCCTAAAGTTTTGTTGATAGAAGTTCAAGTGCTCGGCCCGAGAAAGTTCAAAAATTCTTGTGAGAGAGGTTGAACAAAAATACGTGACAGAAGTTCAAGGTAAGAATAAAAGTATAGAAAAATAAAAGCTTAAAAGGTTTGTTGAAAGAAGTTCAAGTGATGTGTCTGGAGAAGTTCAAAAATTCTTGGGAGAGAGGTTCACCTTGTATTTCCATGTTCAATTTTTTCCGTATAAAAATTGAATACAATTCCTTACTCAAAAATATAAAAAGGTGAAGTTCAAATTGAAATAACAAAGAAGTTCGGAGTTTATTAAAACCTAGGATTTACCTGTTCAAAAAATAAAAACACAACGCCATTTTTTGCAATTTTAAAAACAACTCATAAACAGAAAAAAATGGTTGCTAGAAGTTCAAGTGCTCGGCGAGGAAAAGTTCAAAAAATTATGTGAGAGAGGTTCGTCGTGTGTTTAGATGTCCAAAAATACATTAAAAATGTTGTTTTTTGTGTTTTAAAATAGTTCTCTCAAACCAGAGAGAAGTTCAAAGTGATAACAACCGGAAGTCCACATACTACATGGTATGTATTTCATATAAGAAAAATATAATAAAGTGAAACAGAGTGAAATTCAAAACAGACATGCCCCAGAAGTTCAACTACTTCACGCAGTGCAAACAATAGCATGTCAAACAATAGCACATCAAAAATTAGAGTGAAGTTCAAATAGACATTCCTGAGAAGTTCAACTACTTCACGCAATGCATTTCCATTCACGATGAAGGCAGAAATCATGATCTCGTCGTTTTCTAATTTACTTCAAAACGGCAGGAATATCATTTGTGTAAGTTCAAGTCCTCGGTCGGAGAAAGTTAAAAAAATATTGTGAGAGAGGTTTGTACAAAAAGAATATCATTTGTGTAACACTGACAAAAATGGATGGGAAAAATACAAACAAAAATATGTCACACAAGACCAACGTGAAAACAGCAGGAAGTTCAACTACTACACTGAATGAATTTCATAAGAAAAACTTTTAAAACCGTCGCGAGTATGAAAAAATGATCAACACGGAAAAGTTGCGTGTTTATAGCAGCTTTCCATCGGTATATCACTTGCTTAATTCCGGTGAATGAAGAGGTACGAGCAAAAAAAAGCACGTGAAAAACAGAGTGAAGTTCAAGCAGAACTACCACAGAAGTTCAAGTACTTCACGCGATGCATTTTCGACGAATCTGTTTCGCGATAAAGGCAGAACGAGTGATCTTTCCGTTTCCAAGATTACTTGAAAATGGCTGGGATTCAGAGAAAACCATCAACATGAAAAAGTTTCGCATTTTTCATAGATTTTCAACAGTATATTATTTGCCCCGTTCCGATGAAGTTTGTAGAAATTACTGCGAAAATACGTTTTTAGCCATTTTCAAAATCAACATAAAACCGTAATGAATTTGGAGAAACAATATATACCAAAAAGTTTTGCATTTGTTCAAGATTTCCAACGCCATATCATTTTCTACGTTCGGACGTATGATTAAAAAAAGATATCAAAAATACAAACTTGGTAGAACTTGTACCATTTTCTAAATTACTCTTAAACCATTCAAAATTAGAAAAAAACTTTCAACATGAGAAAAAA
>NC_041381.1:365888402-365891933 GCF_002162155.2 Triticum dicoccoides | reverse complement strand
GCATTTTCATAAGCTTTCCAATGCCATATCATTTGTCTCAATTGGATTAGGAGTTTAGAAATGGCAACAAAAATACGAACTCGGTTGTTCGGTTTGCGAAATTTTACGATTTTCCACATTACTCTTTAACCATAGGGAATTAGAAAAAAATTCAGCATGTGGAAGGAGTGGTTTTACAGCAGCTTTCCAACGCCATATTATTTGCCTCATTCCGATAAACGGTTTAGAAATGCGATCGAAAATATGATTCACGTTTTTTGTATGAAGAAAAAACGATTTTCAAAACTGCTCTTAAACCACTTACATTTTGCCAAAATTTGAAGTTGGGTCATGATATTGGTGTCCATAGCTTTCCAACGGTATATCGCAAGCCCCATTTGGGCAATGTTGACAGAAGTTCAACCTGGCACTAGAGGAAGTTCAGGTCGAACAACTTAGGCAGTAAAATTGCAAAAAACGCAATTTCATCACGACCCGAGAGCAAAATCCGCCAGCGAGCGAGATTTTATTTAAAACTGGTATTTAGTTGCTAAAAAACATTTCTAGATTACACTAACATCATATAGAACACTATTAACCAAAATAATTCGCGGGGGAAGTCACGGTTGCAAAGATAGCCCGAAGGTCGGGTTCGTACAGAGGGAAGTTCAAGCGCGTGTACAAACAAAAATAAGTCACAGAAGTTCAACATGAAAATAGCATGAAGTTCAACTACTACGCTGAATGAATTTCAGATGAAAAACTTTTAAAATCGTTGCGAGTATGAAAAAATGATCAACACGGGAAAGTTGCGTGTTTACAACAGCTTTCCATCGGTATATCACTTGCTCAATTCCGGTGAGTGGATGGAGAGATAGGAGCAGTGGATAGATATATACGAGAAAAAAAACACATGACAAACAGAGTGAAGTTCAAGTACACGTGCCGAGAAGTTCAGGTTCTTCACGCGGTGCATTTTCGAAGAATTAGTTTCGCGATAAAGGCAAAACGAATGACCTCGCCATTTTCTCAATTACTTGAAAATGGCTAGGATTCAGAGAAAACCATGAACATGAAAAAGTTTCGCATTTTCCGTAGCTTTTCAGCGGTATATTATTTGCACCATTCCGATAAAGTATGTAGAAATTATGCAAAAAATACGTTTTTATTCATTTTCCAATTTGACTTAAAGCAGTAAGGAATTAGGAGAAATAGTATATACAAAAACGTTTCACATTTGCTCAAGCTTTCCAACGCCGTATCATTTGTTGCATTCGGACGTACGGTTAAAAAATTATCTCCAAAATACGAACTCGGTGGAACTTGTACCGTTTTCTGAATTACTTTTAAACCGTTCCAAATAAGAAAAAACTTTTAACATGAAAAAGTAGCGCATTTCCACAAGCTTTCCAATGCCATATCATTTGCCACAAATGGATTAGCCATTTAGAAATTACATTGAAAATACTAACTCGGCTGTTCGGTTTGTGAAATTTTACGATTTTTAAAATTACTCTTTATCCATAGGGATTTAGAGAAAACTTTCAACATGTCGAAGGAGCGGTTTTGCAGCATCTTTCCAACACTATATTATTTACCTCATTCTGTTAAACGGTTTAGAAATGCGATCAAAAATACGATTCATGTTTTTTGTATGAAGAAAAAACGGTTTTCAAAACTGCTCTTAAGCCACTTACATTTTGCCAAAATTTTAACTTGGATCATGATATTGGTGTCCATAGCTTTCCAACAGTATATCGCAAGCCCCATTTGGACACTTTTTAGCTGAAGTTCAACCTAGTACTCGGGGAAGGTCAGGCGCGTTACTCGGGAAGTTCATGTTGTGATCAGAATATTATTCTGATCCCGTGATCAGAATAGTGTTTATGTGTGTGTATATATAGGGTGGGTCTATTATGATAACACCCTCTAGAGTCTTATTCTGCACACCAAACCCTTATTCTGCTAACACCACCGAGTGACCCGTAGCTACAAACAACGACAACTGAACTATGGAGGTAAAAAGAAAAAGAAAAAGAAAACACACCCCACCCACCCCATCTTATCCTCTCCTCAACCGTCTCTCTCCCCGTGCTCCACGACCACACGGCACACACCGCCCAGCCCGCCACCTCCCTGGGCCGACGGACCACCTCCCCCCACGCCGCTGCACCACCTCCCCCCGGTGCCGCCCCGCCTCCTCCCACCGGCCGGCGCCATCCCGCCTCCTCCTCGCACCGGCCGGCCCCGCACCATCTCCGGCGCCCCATCGCCCCCACCACCGCGGCGCCCCACCATCCTCTCCCCTCCGGCGCGTCACCACCTTCCTTCCCCACGGTGGCCACCAACCCCACCCCTCAGACACCCCACCGCCCCATCTCCGTGTAGCTCTGATTTCTTCGTGTTCTATTGCAGGTTGGGCGTTATGTGAACTGCGGACGGATCAGTGGTTGGACCAGCAGCAGTTTACTGTACCAACGCGGTTGATCCCACCTGGCACACGTTCGCCTCTGTCGACGGCGGTCAGCACCTAGCTTCTGTTGCTTCCACGGCAACTGCTCATGCGCACCTCGAACGCATAACGAGTTGTCCCCTGGTTCTTCTTCTGCTCATGGAGTTGGAGCGTGCTGCAACTTCCTTTCATTTCTGAAACTCATATCCCTCCAATTTAGTCCACGTATTATTCTTGTAGGTAGATTTGAACAATCTAAAACTGGAAAAAGAATGCGTCAGTATAGCTACTCATTAGAAAATGGTCAAGTGTATGTTGCTTTTGTGGTTTTTGTGTGTGCTCGTATTTGCATAATTTACCTCAAATGAAAATTCAGTTACTTGTGTACCTATGTCGACAACATGACAAATTTTCTCACCACCATCTAGTTTTGCTAAAATGAGTTTGTTTGTCTTACCTTATATATATGTGAAGAAAATTGACGGCAGCAAATTTCTCCTGAAAATAAGTTCAAATAAAAACATGGGAGAAGGTCACATATGTGTACCAGGAAAATGTTTGCGCAAAAATGCAGAAGACTTTACTATCCATGAGTTTGTGTACATGCTCCTTTTTTGTGGCTGCTGCAGGCTGCAAGACCTGTCGTCGTCATCCCCACTTAGCCCATGTCATGAAGCTTCGCTCCCCTACTACTGCTACACGTAAGTGCTCGTCTGCAATTTGGCACGAAGTTGAACAACTTTAGCTAGAGTTCAGATAACTGAATGGCAGAGGTTGCTCTAGAACTACAGTAGTATACTTCAGAGTTCAGAGTGCAGATAATTAAATGTTCATACAGTCAAATCTGTTGGCCTCGTGATTATATGAAGATATTCAGAATCAGAAGTTCAAAAGAAGAGTTCCATAAAAGTCAAAATCAAGAAAGAGCACTATGAAGTATAATTACTAATAAGACTAGTGTGTCTGGTGCGTGCGTCCGGACTGTGATGTATCCTGTGTGTGTGCTCGTGCGTTTGCATGTGTGTTGTGAGCTCACATGTGTGCACTCAGGTTTTTTTTTCTTTTGTTGAGCATTCGTGTGTGCTCTTGTGTGTGTGTGT
>NC_041381.1:365884223-365888392 GCF_002162155.2 Triticum dicoccoides | reverse complement strand
CTTCCACACCCGCGGCCCCGAGCTTCCACCGCTGGATCCGACGAGATCCGTATCGTGCCGAGCTTCCACCGCCGGATCTGGTCCACCCTGCCCCACCATGGCCATGGCTACTGCACGGCCTCGACCCCACACCGCTGCGGCCGCGGCCATAGCTCCGCCACGCGACAGTTGGCCTCCACGGCCCGTGCCCCGCGCTGCCCCGACCGCGGCCCCAGCTCCGCCCCCTCCGCAGTGTCGGGCGCGTCGACGGTACCGTTGTTCCTCCCCAGCCACCCTCCTCCCTCGTGCTCACCCGCCGAGTGCCACATCCTCCTGACCCCATCTCGTTTTCTCAGTGCAGCTCGGCGGCGCATGGACGTGCAGTGCAGGGGCGCCAGCAAAATGATGACAAGGATGGTGTGTGCCTTCTGGTTTGTGGGCTCATTGGTTTTGCAGCTCAATTTTGCTTGTCAATGCAGCCCATTTTTGCTTGTCCGAGCAGTCCATAATGCTCCTGGGCAACCACTTGACATCCTTTCTCATCCATATTGTGTGTGTGCAGTTCTGTAATCATGGTCGTGCAACCCATCGCCGCTAGGGTGTGTGGTTTGGTCAGTGTGGGCGTGTGGTTCAGTGCCCTCCAATGTGTGGGTGGGCGACAACAAAATGTTCACTGAATGCCATTTGATTTTCCAGATTTACAAAGATGTTGTAAGATTATTTTTTTGAAAAACTGTAGTTAATTGTAAAAAAACACTAAATGTCGTTTGATGCAGTTCGGATAGGGACGCTACACCGCAGTCTGTCTATATCATCGAGAGGTATAAGCAGTTTGTTAATTTTGCCTCCGTTGTAAATTATTCAAACAAATGCAGTGCACTTTGAGAGAAGTTGAAGCCCATATCATAAAAAAGTAAAGTCGCTTTGGGCTGAAGATGTTCGCTTGGCGGAAGATGTTCACTTGTTTCATTGCTGTAGTGAGCTTCTATCTCTGAGCGGTTCAGTATGTTGCCAAGTGCAAAAACAAATTGGAAGAAAACAAACTTGAAAGGGTTGATTTTTTTAATGCAGCTCACTATGTTAAAATAAAATTGGAAAAGAACAATTGATGCAGTACACTCACCTCGTCCCTGTAGTGCATACTTGTTGATAAAAGACGTTATGGAGACCATAAAAGCAAAATAAAAGAAAAATTATGTCCCACAAAAAAGAAATCATGCAGTGCACTTGCTTGTCCAATGAAGTGCGGTTTTTAGTCTAAATAAGTGTGGTTTTCTGTCTGATGCAGTACGGCTCGGTTACGGTAGTCTCGAGGTTCACTTTTCATAGTATTGTGGTTCACCAGCACTCGACATGAAGTGCACTCCACCTCGTTTAGGAAAATTTACGTCCCACAAAAGAAACCATGCAGTGCACTTGCCCATCTAATGAAGTGCGGTATTTCGTCTGAAGCAGTGCGTTCTTCTTTCCCCGTCCGAGAAAAATACGTCTAAACAAAAAGAAACCATGCAATGCACTTGCCCATCTAATAAAGTGCGGTATTTCGTCTGAAGCAGTGCGTTCTTCTTTCCTCGTCCGAGAAAAATTATGTCTAAACAAAAAGAAACCATGTAGTGCACTTTCCCATTTGATGTAGTGCGTTATTTTGTCTGAAGCAATGCGTTCTTCTGTGCGATGCAGTAAATATGACGATTTTGGTCTCGCGAAGAACAGAGTGTCCGCTTTTCGGTAAAATCAAAACTGCTCTTAAACCGTAAGGATATAGAGAGAGTGTTCTACATGAAAAAGTTGCATCTCGTCGATATCTTTCCAATGGCGTATGATTTGAATTATTTCGACCAGCCGTTCATAAAAATTTCACGAAAAAACAGCCGCTGCCTCTCGAAGTCAGCAGCATGATTTTCAAAATTAACTAAAAACCGTAAGGAATTTCAAAACCATTTCAACATATGAAAGTTGCGCCTTGTCCATAGCTTTCCAACGGCGTATCATACGTCTCATTTCGACAAACTTTTAGAAAACTGGAGCAAAAACAGTACCAAAAATTTCAAACAATTTGAAAAACAGAGTTCCGCGATTTAGTAAATTTGAAACTGCTCTTAAACCGTAACGAATTAGAGAAAAAATTATATATGGAAAAGATACGCCTCGATGATATCTATCCAACATCGTATCATTTGCTTCATTCCGACAAGCGGATTAGAAGAAATCGCCAAAAAAAAAGCTCTCTGCCACTCGTCATGGGACGCGCCAATTTTAAAACTGCTCTTAAACCGTGTAGAATCTCGAAAAGTGTTCAACATGTCAAAGTTGCGCCTAATCCATAGCTTTTCAACGGTATATTACACGCCTCATTCCGATAAACGGTTAAAAAATTAGAGTGAAAACAGTACCGAAAAAAATAACGCATGCAGTTTTTTTCGACGAGAAGTTCACTCGTGTGAGTACTGCAGCACACTTGGTTCAAAGAATGACATGCACTTTAGTTCAGCGTGCAGTGTGGAAGTGGTGTGCAAAATAGTTATTCTGTTAATATTAGCAGAATAGACCGTCTGTGTGTGTGTGTGTGTCTATATATATATATAAACACTTATAAGGACATGGTTGCATAACCAAATTAAACATCTCATTACGTGGGTGGCTACTACACACATGACATTTAATTGCACACACCAAAGTAAACTATATGCATGATTACATAGGTGGCTACTACGCACATAGACCGTCAGCTACTTCTTATGACGCTTGTCGCTGCTGCTTTGCTTGTGGCTCGATCCGGCCTCGTCGATTTTGGGAATGAGGCACTTCCTCATGTCAACGATCTGTCTGTGCATATCGTAGCATGTGTACACGCTCTTGGCCACGAACCTGAGGTCCCATGCGAGGATACAAGACCCATGCGAGGATACAAGACTTATTCTGTTGGCATCCTACTTCAGATTTTTGTAGTAGGGGTCAATGATGGACGAAGCGAGTTCAACCAGAGAGTCCTTCTTCGTGCTGCCCCAGACCCTGTAGTGCTCACGGATTTTGACAAGGTTCTTGCAGGCGAAGCCCGTAACCATGAGCGCTTTTACATCATTGGAGGTTTCCACCTTAGCGAACTTGTAGACGGTGTTGTGGACAAACCTGGCAAAACAGTTGGAAGGCTCTGTGGCCATCCAGTAGTGGTAGATGAGGACATTATGGCGCACGCACAACTAGGCGACGACAACCTTCTGAACTTTATTGGGATAACCGCTAGTGTACTGGAGGTCGATGCCGACCACCTTGTACTTGTCTCGAGCAAGCAACTGCTCCACGATATTGATGTAGTCCTCCACCACGGCTGTGTTGATGGTGTACACCATCGAGAGATCCATCTCCCTCACGTGGGTCTCCACTTGATGCTCGCTGAACTCCATTGGAGCACCGCTAGATACCTTTCTGTATGTGTCGTTATGGGTGTGCTTGTTGTGTTGTGGGGCGAGATCGAAAGGTTGAAGAGACTAAGGTTATAATGGCCTCGGGAATTAATGGGGAAGCCGAACAGCCTAGAATATTCGCGTGCCCAGATGGCAGTTCTAATTTGCAGCGCGTAACTCCATGGTGCCACGCGTAACTCCATCGTGTCGCAGGTAACTGCATTGTGGTGATGCGCACGGCGCACCCACATGCATATGGCCCCCCAACGTGATCGTGCGCAGGCCCCAACTACTAGTAGAGCACGTGCAGGGACGTGAGCAGAGCGCTCCGCGGTCGCCTCAACGACGAGCAACCATATATATGCATATATTAGTTGAACACGCAAGGAAAAGTTGTCCACAAGCTGAGCGCATGGAGGTATGCGAGCAGAGCGCGCCGACAAACACGAGCTGAGCATGTTGCGGTGCCTAACAGTGAGCAGAGCGCACCGAGGGACGCGAGTAGAGGCCAGCACAGTGATACGTGGCAAATAAGATGAACTATGCGAGCGATGGCGGAGACATCAAGCACGAATCAGATTAAAGTTGTGTGTGTGATACGTGACATACAGTTGATCCATCTGAGTTGTTTGTGATGGAATAAGCCATGTGTGTTGTGGGCAAACAATTGCTGGTATGCAACCATTTGCGATTGATGAATTCATCACCGCAGGTTCCCCTAGTGTGGTCTGTGTGCGATGGGATATGCTCTGTCTGCACAACATCTATGCTCTGTGTACAGAAGAA